>NC_136907.1:71963172-72255255 GCF_949606895.1 Notothenia rossii | reverse complement strand
TTATGTATAAAAGACATCAACAAGTGCATTTTGCATGATAGGTCCGCTTTAAAGAGATTATTAATTTATCTCCTAAATCGCCATTTTCCTCCCAAATGTGTCTGCAAACATTTACACACAACCTATTTTATTTGTTATCCCTATACTATTTGCAATTAAACAATATTAACGCTCTTATATTTATATTTAGGTTCAACTCAGAGCTCTTGGTTGAAATTAGGGAAAAAGTTTCCGAGATTTTTTCAATCTTGACCCTAAACCACAATTTATTTCTGTCAAATACTTTTCTAAATGTATTTAAACAGGAACATTTCAATTTCCTATGTCGAAACCTTGGACTTTGTCTATGGTGCAAAAAGTGCACACTTATTAAACCATAGAAAACTCATGTCAATCAGTCAATATCATTCATGCAGAAATAACATTATAACATGGAATATTTAGGAGTCAAGGTTGCTCTTTGAGGCACTCGACAAGAGGAAACGTTACACTGTTTTAAAGCTGGAATATGCTGAACAGGATTACCTTCATGTGTAAAGAAGTTGATATTCCCTTTAAAGTATGAGCTGGAAGGTTAATTAGGAAATCACTCGCTCTCATTTAGAAAAATAATCTCTGACTGTCATGCTTTTCCTAACATGATGCCAAGTCTTGCTTTTTGTGCTATTTATCCACATTTACCTCATCGCGAAGTCAGCTTTGAATAATGTTGCTATAAACCCACCCCCCCTTCTGGCCTAAATTTAATTGACAGATTTAGTTTCTTTCTGCCGGAGCTGACCAACATCAGGTCAACGACTCAGTGTTCAGTCCAAGCAGCCGCCACGTCAGTCTAAATGAACATTTGCTTTATTCAGCTCAGACTCTGCATACTACCTACTTTGTATTTGATAAGTTAACAAGCCATATGAGTTGATGACATGAAATCAGCTGGCTCTTCACAACCAGAATCTGAAACAGGTGTCCTGCCAAGTAGTTTTTCACATTTAGTTGAAGGAATTAGACTAAACGTTGTTATTGTAAGATACAATAGCAGATCAAAGCCGGTGTTTATGCAGACCCGCCGTGAAATGCACCCCCTGGCCTGCCGTAAAAATCCCACCCTCAAGCACTTTGGATGGTATAGTTGTAGGACTAGTACCAATAAATGGAGCAAGTTTCATGTATGTGACACGTTTATTGTCAGAGATAGCAAGGGTGCATATCGTGGCAACCAGGCTGTTCATAAAAAGCACCCCCCAAAATCAAATGTTTCCATTAATCCCACCCTCAAGCACTTGGTGTAAAAATAAACAATACATTGTAAAGCATAAGTACAAGCACTAGTAAATCATAATTAAATAAAAACATATATTAAAGGGGACCATTCATGCAAAATACACTTTTGTACGTCTTTTATACATGAACATGTGTCCCCGGTGTGTCAGGGAACTCACCAAGTGTCAGAACACACAACCCTCTCTCTTTTCTTCCATACCCAAATCTCTAAAAACGGGGCTGCAACTGATCTGATACAGACTGATCCAGATTTCAAATTGTTCTGATGTCAGAAACGGGGTGCTCCGCCTATATGTACAACTCTCCACCTATCAGGGGAATGAGAGGTTGGGTGGCATGTTGACAGCATGTTAACAGCATGGTAACATGACGCTCGTGCCTCGCCCCCGTCCTTTGCAGGGGGGCGTGGTCAGCTGCAGCTCATTTGCCACAGAATCAGCCGTTGTGAAGACAGGGATGGAATAGAGCAAATAGAGCGAAATGAGGCATGGCTAAAATGCATGATCTGTTTGGTATTTTGAAAAAAACACTTAACAGACATGTTTTATATAGGTATGGCCCTACAATATATTATTCAAATATAGCATGATAGGTCCACTTTAAATAAAAAAATAACTGAAAGATAAGTGACGAATTAATGCAAAATCCAGGATTCGACCACCCAACCATCAAAAAGACAACATAGAATAGCGGACTATACATTCAAATGCGCGTTCCCGTGTCTAGGGGTGCATTTCACGACTGGGGTGCATAATTTGACACAACACCGGCACTACAGTAGCAAACAGCGAAGATACAAAAAATGCACAGAATAACCGTTTCTTAAAGTAAAAAGCTGTACATTTATGTTCAAAATGTGAACAAATGAATCTGCTAAAGTTTACGGATTAAAGATTTGTAAATAGCTGCTGGGTGGAGCCGTACAGCGAGTTGGGAGCAAAGTGAGCAATACACATGATATTTGCAAAGCTTACACAGAGTTACAAATGAGGGTACATGGAAAAAAACGATACACATTTTTCAGTTCACCTTACCTTGAATCCTCTATTTCTACTTCGGTCACCTTGTCTTGACTCTGTTAGTCCTGAATTACGTTCCAGCCCGGCCACATATTTACGTTTTTTTTTCTGTCAGCCTTTTAATTTTGTTTCGCTAGCAGCTGGCGTGCATTAGTGTTTTCTGTTTTGTGGACAGCTTAACTGTGCAAGGTCAACGAGACGACTGGAATCTTTTCAATTTTAGTGTTTGCAAATATGTTCTTGCTGGGCGTTTGACCTCATGAACGTCTTTGCAGAAGGATGTGCTTTCCAAGGCCAGATGGTGCTACAACGTGTAGCATTCCTCAAGCTCAGGGACGCGTATATTGGGAGTCTAATCATAAAATGTAAGTGAAAAAGAAAAAGAAGAAAGGGATAATAAAGAAATGCTTTGCTTTCTATCCGCTCTCCTGTTTGAAGCACACTTGTGTTACCTTTACGATCAATAGTAAAAGGAATAGGAATAGTTGTGCTTGATTGAAGATGGGCTGTATGAGGGTTTTATCTATTGTAGCTGTACTGTTGTGTACGAGGGAAGCGTATTTCAGCCACAAAATCAATATCAGTTATAGTGTTCGCTATATTTAGAACAGCCCTTTCTGATGGTGAATTAAGTTGTTACATCCGTCTTTTGCTCTTTTTATAGTCAACAAACGTAACGAAGTACGTTTCTCCTTGCATGACAAGAAAGGTGCTGCTTCGCTTCTTCCTAAATTGGTGAGTTTGTTGGTGTTAATGTTGCAACACAGTCTCACGGCATTTCATGTTATAGTCACGAAATTAATCTATTTTTCTATAATGGTGTCCTCACAGGTCTCACTAAAAAATCTATTAGAAAGCTGTAGCTGATTCAGAACGCTGCTGCTCGAGTCCTCACTAACACTAAGAAAGTGGATCACATCACTCCTGTTCTGAAGTCTTTACACTGGCTTCCTGTGTGTTGAAGAATACTGCTGCTGTTTATAAAGCACTGAATGGTTTAGGCCCAAAATACATTCCTGACCTCCTGCTAAATTATGAACCATCCAGATCTCTCAGGTCTTCAGGGACTGGTCAGCTTTCTGTCCCCAGAGTCAGAACTAAACATGGAGAAGCAGCGTTCAGTTATTATGCTCCAAATATCTGGAACAAACTCCCAGAAACCTGCAGGTCCGCTGCAACTCTTACTACTTTTAAATCCAGGCTGAAGACTTTTCTTTCTGTCGCTGCTTTTAATTGATCTATTCATATCTTAGACTGCACTGTAACTTTTCTCCTTATTTTTCTTTTAATGTTTCTTTTTATTAACTTTTCTTTTTAATGACTGATTTTAAATGCCATTTTCTTAATGTCTCTCATTTTTTGTTAAGCACTTTGAATTGCCTTGTGTTGAAAAGTGCTATATAAATAAACTTGCCTTGCCTTGCCTATTGATTCGTGTTCACCAACACGATTTCGCCATTTTTTTTGTGCCACACATAACGATTTGAAAAGCAATGTAAATAATAACAAATTAGAAGGAAAAACAGATACAAAAATTACAGATTTCCGCATTCTGACACAGAACGATTTTAGAAGCAATGTATTTCTATTGGTAGTATGTTTCGTGCCTGCACCAAATAATAATAAATCAGAAGGAAAACAAGATGACAACAAATACAGATTTCAGTATTCTGAGGCTCTGAGCCATTTATTTTCCTCGTGGACGGCAACAAAACTCCGACATTATACAATTTAAAATAAAAGGGATAGGGTTAGGCTTAGGGTAAGATATTGAGGAAGAAAATGTTTTTATGAACCACACAGCTTCCGGTCTTCGAAGACCCGAACGGACAAAAAGACGTGGTGCAGGCATGAAACATACTACCAATAGAGATACATTGCTTTTCAAATCGTTCTATGTGACACAAATCAATAGATTAAATTAATGTTGTGACTATAACACGAAATGCAGTGAGACTGGGTGAATCTGAACCTCTAACCATGCTAATGGATTCATGCATTCACAAGCTCACAATGTGGCTGCCAAAGCGTTGGGAAAAATGTTTTTAACCAACATGATCCTATTCCATACTTTTAAATTGTAGTTAAAGGTTTTAAACTGAGCTAAAGCTAAAAGCTTAGCTTAGTTTTGCTAGCAAGCTCCGATTGTAAGCATGGGAAAACAGCTAGCCTAGCTCTCTAAAGCAACAAAAGATGCTAAACAAAAGCTCTTAAGATCACTTACTCGCATGTTATACTTTGTTTATTTAAAATATACACAAATAAATGTAAAAACAATAATGTATGGACGCTTATACTGTGCTGCAGCTTATCTTTGACAAACAATCGCTTTTGGACTTCCTTTCATTTAGTCAAAAAATAGTGATATCTTTCTCTAAAACCACATAACATTGTTTTTACATTTCTTGTTTGTCTTCATTTGTTGATCGTTGTTGACATTTTATTTTAAGAATTAGTCAGGCTAGCTTATGCCTACTTCCAGTCATTTTGCTAATAGCTAGTGTAAGTGTAGAACCCTGAAGGCAGGAGAGACTGAAAAGAGTCAAGGGAAGCTTATCAAAGTTAACAGCATTTAATTACACAAAAGATGCGGTGGTGTACAAAGGAAATGTGCGACTGGAGGCGCTCTCCTCATCTGGCCGTTTGGGTCAGGGGGTAGAAGAGATCGATTCTTGGCTTGCCCTTCCTGTTGTCATCTGAGGTCTTCTCCTATTGGCCGGCGTCGTGGGGGGCGGGTCCAATGCAATTCCTGCCTTTTTCTGTTGTTAAAGGCCATGTAATGCATCTAACACAGGTGTTTTTTAACATGTAGTTTAGATATCACCAGAATAAAAATAAATACTTTTTTTTAAAGTTTGGTCATAATTAAATGACATATACGTTAAAAACCGATGTTGGTTCCGAAGTTTGCCGAGTACGCCCCCGATCACTCCCAAACGAGCGGTGACGTCACACGTGGCAAATATTGCCATTTGATCAAATCAGTCCAAATGGCAAGCAACGCGACAACTTCAGACAGCGACAGCGACAGCGATCATTCAAGCTCAGATTCGGTGGGTTATCTGGATTCAGTTACAGAAGTAGAGAGCAAACCAGCTAGCCTTTCACTTCAAGGCATCTTGCCTTATCAGTACGAGCCTCCTGCCCGGCAATCGAACAACGAGGCAGAAACTTGTGAAAGAGAAGCGGATTCCGCAGCCGGCGAGACTCGAGTCGGCAATACTGAATGGTAAATTCTGTTTTATTTAATTTGACCTGCACTAAATGTCGATCTTAATTTGTCATCTGTTCCTCACACGTCCGGCAGATATATATTTTTATGTTATGTACAATATTCAGGTGTACATGTCAATGCTGTGAAAGCATGCCCACTGCAGATGAATGTGTATGCGGCAGAGAGATCTGGCAGGTGATGGAACAAATAGACAGTTTGCAACCTACTGACCAGATAGAAGACACCGACGAGAAACCAAGGTGCATTATTAGCCACCCAGGCTTTAGAGAAGGCTGTCTCAGTGTTTGGACACTGAAAATAGCGTATCTTCAATACAAACAACAACACAGAGCAGTTGATGGCCCACTACACCAGTAAGTAAATATTGATTGACCCAACTGCCTATTGCAGCTTTGCTTTCATATAATACTTTTAGTCGCTAGAGATATGGTACACTTTTAAAGATACCATTAAACTCTTTCAAGCAGTCAAAAACAGCTTGGCTTTTATTTTTTCTGTGTATGCAAGTTCAATGTATGCTTGGGAAAAGAAACAACTACACATGTGAGGTGAGGAAATATATAAGAGGTCTATGATTCTGTCAAGCAGTCATGTACAACCTCATATTTATTTTGTACAAGTAAAATACAAATATCATGTTATAAGCCAATTTGTAACCATTGCTACATAATAGTACTACATAACATTTTATTTTTCTCCAAATATATTTATAATCTGTATACTTTTTTTTCATTAGGAAGTATCGATATACAGCTTATCGACAGTTTGTACGTTGGTGCTGGGGTGTACTCGGCCCAAAAATCAGAGTCCCGCTGCCTGCATGTGCTGTAACCGAGATACGGAAGACTTACCCTGAACCGGGAGGCCGCTATCAGGGATTTCAATGGCCAAATCTGTAATTTGACATAAGTCATGCAGCTGAACTGGTTAAAATGGTTTCGCATGATGTAAATAATTTACAAAGTACATCATTTACAATATTATTTTTCCAAAGAAACATGTAAATATAACAACATTTTCCAAATCACAAGTTTGTAAGATTGTATTAATTTACTGTTTGATAAATAAAAAAGGGTTCTTTTGTTAATTTTTCACTTGTAACATTTGATCTTTATTGCAGTGTACATTAGTCTATTTTGGTATGTGCGAGCCCACAAATAATTAAAAGTGGTAAAAATAATAAAGATATTCAGAGGTAATTCATTTTTGGCCTTACTTATTTCACTTCAACTTTTATATATTTCAGTCACTAGGCAAGTTCACTGTACTCTGGTGACATTTAGCTCAAGCTGGCATAACACCTATAGTAACTTAATTCTGACCCGAGTTTTGTGCACAATCTTCCAGCACCCATGATCAATGTTTATAGCAATCAGGAAAAATTCACAGCTCACAACTACACATCGCTTCCCCATCATGAATTGTTAGATAAAAAAAGTTTAGCGAGGTCCGGTTACACATATGTTGAGCGAAAATAGCGGAAGGATACAAAACAAACAATCCATACGAGGCTGGTGTTTGCCACGTGTGACGTCACACAGCTGGGTTAATGGCTGGCAAGCTTTTCGCTACCGGAGCGGAATAACACGGGAAAGTGGCACACATTTCATGTTATTTGGGGGGTATTTATGGAAAGAATCATTTATGTTGATATGTCAAATGAAACAGTGGAAAGTGATGAAGCAATTTATTAACACAAAATAACGTTTATTTTGGACATTTCATGGACTTTAAATTACATCATTCTGGTGTCTGTGGTTAATTAAACATTCCCTGATAAACGTTATTGAGCGGCAATAAATGAGTGCTAAACCCAGTGTGCTCAGTGTACAACATCACATGTCATTTCACCTTCGATTCAAGGTTTGAAAACGTAGCATTTCGCCACATGCTAATGCTAACCAGAAGTGGAAAATGTTCAGAATAAAAGTATTAAGTTAATAGTTAGTGTGAACTTCCGGTTTTTCTGAATAAAACTGATTTAAATTAAATAGTGTATTTAATTCAAATTACGCCATATCAAGATTGATTTTAATTTCTAACACTAGAAATAAAATACAATACAACATAAATACAATTTTTTTCAAGTAATTTGCAGCAAGACAGTGAATAAATATATTTGTCCCACAGTTCATTGATTTATTGAAAGTATTAGTTACATTCTACAAACCAGCTGCAGACCAAGAACTTGAAAATCTGTTAAATATTCCTTCTATGCTGTTTAAAATGTAGTTTTACATTATTGTCTATGCCACAGGTAGCCTATCTCAATTATACCCCTCAATTTGCATGACTTTTTTTTCTTACCTTGAAAGTTGTTTTTCAAGTAATTGATTGAACAGAATTATCCCTCTTTCCAACATTGCATTCAGCCCAAGTCTTCCGCTCTCCCAAACAAAAACACCTCTTGTGTCTCCCACATGTTTTACTCACCTGTTGCACTAATGACTGTTCTGCTGTTTGTTGTCAGATGGAGCCAATTAGTCAGGTGTGTGGGATTCATCGAGTCCAAACACATCACATCACTTTCCCCGGAGCAATGATCTGCAGCTGTGTACAACGCTCAAAGTGTTTGTTTGTTTGTTCGGTTGCGCCTTTGTATTGTTTGCATCCCTGAGTTTCTGCTTATTTGCATGTTTCATGAGGACTGTGAATGGAAATGAGACCTGACATCATGCATGTTGGACTCTTCCCTGTCCACTTGTGTTGCCAGATCCTGTTAACTGGTGTATTTCACTACTTTCAAAGTAGCTCACCAGTCCAGACATTGTATTCAGTTTGTAGCAGAAATACACAAGATACATGTGGGAGTGAGCAGCCCGTCTGCTAACTCTTTAAATTATCTATAATATGTGAAAAGTGCATGAAAGATGGAGGAATGCATTGTGTTTTAATGAATTCCATGCAGGTTTCTTATAGGCTCTCTAACAATAGCTGCTTGTATTCACTCGGGTGGCTCATTAATGACTTTCATGGAGCAGACATCACTTTGATCGCCACAATTTTACACCCACCTCCCTAAAGAAATATGAGCGATACACTAATTGCCTCATGTTTATATTGATTGCATGCACCTCCTCCAGTAGTTGCTCATCCTTCCTTCTCCAGTTTCTCGGAGCATATCGAGCCTGTCAGGAATCAGCCGCGTTCACAGGATAAAGTGTACGGACTGGCACGACATGTCAACAATTTTCAGATTATCTGCGGCAACAGAAAACATTCAACTGTGACTAATGAGCCGCTCTGAAAAACTAAATCTCTGTGTCGTGCAAAGCTACAGTCTGCATTTGTACTCATTGGAAATTCTTGACAACAATTTAAGCGTTGTAATAACGAGAAATAAGTGTTTCGCATCGACTTGGTTTGTGTATTATACTATATAACCAAAAGCAAAATAACGTTTCAGTTAATGTCTGTTTACAGCCGTCCCTTCGCATCCTTTCATCAACCTTGATGTAATCAAAGTTTACAACATCCCACATTTCCTGTGGGCCTGGAGGTAATTGAATTGCTCTAAAAGGTCTTATCTGTGAAAAGCCTCCCTTTGCTCATCACAATCAATCACCCAACTCTGATGCCTATTTATATTCCCCTGAATGCATCAGCCACAGGTGTTCTTTATTCATTTCCAGCTTTATGCCGATGACGTCCTGGTTTGTGTGACAGCTGATGGATGTGATTGAGCGCTCCGTCAAATACTCTTCTGGGAAGTGTCAGCTGCTTTCAAGGTGCATCAGGATCAAGAGGAGAGCACTCTGGGAATGGGGACGTTTCCTGGGAATTAAACGCTGCTTCTCATCCATTCAGATGCACACACAGCCTCCCGTGTGAGTTCACCAGCAAACAGAAAACCAGTGTTACATGGTGTTTTGGGTGTATTGGCAACCAAGCAGACTATTCTCACTCTCAGTTCGTACTTATACCAATGGAAAGTAATGCATTTAATCGTGAGCAGGAACATGCAGGGTGTGGGCAGTTAGGTGAAGTTGTAAAAAGAGTGTAAGGCCAACATTTGGGTGGATGGTTAGATCAAGCAATACAGGGCTTTCACCTCGGATGCCCAGTGGCGGTTCTAGACCAATTTGACTGGGGGGGCCAGGCTGGGGCCAGTTATTTTCTGAGGGGGGCCCAATAAATGCAGGACGAAAAAGACAAAGACAGTATGAAGTAATTGCGCATAAGAAAACAATGCAATGCAGTTATTGGTATTTGTTCCAGTACACATATTTATTTCAGATATTTATAGTTACAGTTTTTACGCTCTAATGCAGGGGTCTCCAACCTTTTTTAGAATGAGAGCTACTTTCAAAATATAAAACAAGTCGTGAGCTACTTTTACTCCTCTTTTGTTGTTTTTTCGCAGTGTATATATTTAGCACATTTTAACATATGCTTACCTTTAACCTTTGTGTGCTGTTTGGGTCTGTGGGACCCGTTTTTAGTGTTTACTAAAATAAAATCTATGCAATTTAATTATTTTAACCTGCTTTATTTACGGGGGGACCTCACCTCCTCTCGGGGGGGACCTCACATCCTCTAGGGGGGTCCGGGGTCATGCACCCCCGGGAAATATTTGTTTTAAATGTTGAAGTTAAATGCATCAATCTGGTGCACTTTGAGCACCAAATGAATTGATAGATACAGCTCTCAACACTCAGATGAAAGGGAGATGTATACTTTTCAATAATCCAAACATCTTTAGAATATGATCACAACCAATACCAAATCATTTCAACTTGTTTATTCTTATTTTATGTTACCTAGTTAGTATTCTTTCTTTTTATTCATGCATATTTTACTAATCACTCCCCTTTTAAACTGTTGCAAGAACGTGATTGGTCGATGAAACCTGATGTACTTATATGATTCTGTTTTCTTCAAGGTTGTATCTTCCTGGTCGAATGCACTTATTGTAAGTCGCTTGTAGCGTCAGCTAAATGCAATGTCATGTAATGTAATGTAATGTAATATTCATTGTGGGGGGTGGGGGGAGGAGGGGTGTTAGATAGATATAGAGTCGTACTAAGTACACTCACAGAAATGAATCATGGTAGAGTTTATTTTTAAGAATTTAAATCTATTTGATTTTATTTAAATACTCATATTTTTTAAATGTATGTATTGAAATGAATTATAATCTGTATAATTCCTGTAAATTCTAAAATAAATTGAATGTAATTAATTAGAGGTTAAACAATAGCAGGATACAGTTTGCTATGATTGAGCTTTCGTTTATGCATAGGGTAGATTCTTTTAATTACATTCCCTTTTTTGTGTGTGTATTTTTTACATTTTGGGTTTGCTTGGCGAGCTACTTATTCAGGGCTTGCGATCGACGTTTTAGAGACCCCTGCTCTAATGGGTCCGACTAGAATGACAAATAGCGTTAGTTACGCCTATTCCATCAGCCAAGAAATCATTTCATCATAAACTTTTTTTTTTTTCATTTTCAGGGTGGCCACAGGGGGTCCAAAGTCAGTGTTAGGGGGCACTGACCCCCCCTGCCCCCCCCTAGAACCGCCCCTGCGGATGCCTCTGTTGTTTGAAACCAAAATACAAATTACTTTAACTTAATTTTGTTACGTACCTTATTTACTTAAATAGGGCCACCTTGAGTTGAGTCACATACGTAGGTTAGTTATTTGAACGCAAAACAAAGTATTTTCCAAAGCTTAACCAAGCAGTTCTTTTGTCTATAATTAGGGTTTTTCACTGCAGATGCTTTGGTTGATCGTTTGTGTTGCTGGACATTTGTAGGAGAATGCACAAATAATATCAGAATAATACTTTATTGTCCCTGTAAGAAAATGTGTTCTGGACTCCGCCTTGCAGTTCCACAAAAGATGTAACAAAAACAACATATTTACACACGACTTATGAACATATACACAGTTTGCAAATACACAGACAACACAGTGTCCATGGTGACCTGTTGCATGAGGATACACTGCTCTGAATTGGTGTTGTTGTTGATTGGCTCGTTCAGAGTTTATTTAACTTCCACTCTTTGCAGGATCCACTTTGGATTATTGCAGGTGCATCTGGAGCTTTGGCTCTGACTTTTCAAGACCTCCTATTTTTATCAGGTAAGTGCCTGAGTGATATTGATTCATTTATTACGAACCTCATTCACAATGGTAAACATACGCTAACTCAAGGAAACCTTATTCGCTTGCTAGGCTAACAAGAATTAAATGGATGCTTCACACTTAGATAGAAAAAACAGCAGACACAAATAAAATAAATATATCTATCTAGTTTCATTAGTCAAACGGTAACTTTAAACATTTGCATAGTGCAGATAATTCAACCAGTAAAGGTACATTACATGCTAGATGTGTCTTAACAGCTTATGAGCTCATTATCACTGATGATCTTTAACTTCTGTGTTTCCTGTATTTATTTATTCTTCTCTCTGCTCCTCCTGCAGCTTTTTATATCTGCACTATTGGGACTCATAGTTAACACTGACCCTCGACGAAATGGTAAGATATTTGTAATGCTGCTTAATACTTTGAATCTATGCATCACTGAACCTAAAACCATGTACGCTTTCATGCTCCAGCTCATTGTAATGGTCTCATTACTGCCTGGTTGTGATACTCTGAGCTCTGCAGCCTCCATGATGACCTGAGGGTCAGCAGCCCCTCGCCGTCAGAGAACAGAGAGCCGCTCTGACATTTATTACATCGGAGTGGACAAACAGCCCACCTCTGCCAGGGAAAACCAGCTCCCCAGCTGCATTTGATGAACTGTTTAAATTCCACTTTGTGCTCAGCCTGTCCGATGAAGAGTGCCTGGCCCTGATTTACACCTTTGTGCTGGCGAGCGTTTATAACGTCGACGCTGGAACAACAACTGAGGCCATCTTTGAACTGCAGGCAAAAACTGAAAGTAAGAGATGAGAATTTCAGCACGCTCTGGTGTTTCATTTGTCAGGAATATGAGCAGCCAGTCAGCGGTATCTCCACTTCTTTGAACTTGTTGTTTTTATCTGAGCTCAAAGTTGAAGGCAAGCCTGGGCAAGATTATTTACAGTATAAAGCACATTTCATAACAAAGCAATCCAAACGGTCTAACAAAGAAAATGAAAAACATTAAAGTAGCCCTTCTGCCCATTTCAGGTTTCATAATATTTTGTTGTGCCTCTACTGTAACATGTTTACATGCGTACATGTTACTTAAATATTAGCCTACACCAGAGCAGCTTACAAAGAAGAAATAAAACGTGGTCCTTTTACAACTAACACAATTTGCTCTTTTTTGTTTTTGTGTAACATTGGAATCCTGCTAGTAATCCCCAAGTTTTTAAAATGTTACAGTAATCTGATTACGTATTTTTTTAATGTAACTTTTAGGGAACACGGTTTTAAAAAAAATCCTGTTACACATAATCCGTAACTCCCCAAGCGTGCATTTCATATCTTTAAGTGAAGAGAATGCACAGATGGACAAAACAACACTACACCCGGATGATATGAACACATGTCCTTCACCAATATATGTTATATGAGGACATGAGGGACATAAGGGAGCCACTTGGTGCTACTGCTGCTGATGAGTTGATTTAAAATGCCCGAGCTTGAAGCTTCTGCACACTGAAGAAGTCAAACATCTGTCCTGTTTAGCTTCCTATACTGAATGTAGTAACTTTTAAATCTAATCTAAATACTTTTGTTGTACCATTGCCTTGACTTGTTATGGTCTTGGCACCTCAGCAGTAATTTTTTTCATTACAGATGAATATATTCACTGGCAGCGCTCCAGCTTCACAGAGCAGTTTTTCTTGCCATTATTCTCCAGCCAGTCAGGGCTCTTTTTAAACTGCCTCCAATCATCTGAGTGATAAGTACGACTTCACAGGCAGCGAGAGGAGATGTTCACAGCGCGTTTGCAGCCATGCCAGGCCGCTGAAGACATGAAAACATTCACTGACTCTGCGTGCCAACTTGGCGAAATTTTGGAATACATTGACAGTTTGATGAATACCTACTCTGCTGGAAATGTGCCACCAACTTCAGCATATTTTTGTGTTCCCCTGAAGCAAAGTAAAATTGCTGAACAGCCTCACACAGCCGTTGTTCTGCTCCTAACCAAACATTTCATGAGTACAGTGATCACTCCTGCCTCAGAAACACAGTGTACATGCTGTCTCTCTCTCTGGGGATTCTCACACTGCGGAGACAGAGAAGCTTTCAAAAAGCCTCCTGAAAATTACATCTGTCCAAACCAATCACAAACAGAGCGGGGCTGCTTCCACAAAGATCCTCGTGCTGAATGATGAAAGGACTCACAGTTGTTTTCTCATCTGTCGGTCTCAACGCTTTGTGCAGGAATCAGATAATTGATGAAATGTGATCCTGCTCAACACAATGCAGGGAACAAGACTGATGACTGACAGAGAGACATGTCTTTCTTTGTAAACACAAGTAAGTTTAACAGACGGTGTTTAAAGATTGATTCATGCACCTGTACTTCTTAATGTTTGTAGACATGCGTTGGTTTTTAAGAGATAGTGCTTTGTTTAGAGATACAGCTTTAAACGTTTTGGAACCATCTATGGAGGAAATAATGATTATAAAAAAATGATACAGAAAAAAAAACTATCATTTCTATGGCAGTATAAATTACTTATTCATTCATTTATTTATTCATTTATTTACTTAATTTCTAACTCACTTAATAACTTTTTTTTTTAAATGTTTACACTGCCAACTCCAAACATCATCAATGGTTCCCATTTTTAATATGAGCACAATTATACAAAGTTAAATGTTGCAGACAGTACATCTCAACTGCAGCATTTTTTAAAGGAACAGTGTTGCAATTTCTCCGACACAGAGACAGACATTTCTCATTAAAAACATTTTCTTTCACAGATAGTTCCAGCAGCACAAAGCTTCATTTTTCTTTTCTAACTTTAATCAATCAAAAGTCAACTTTAATCCGGGCAATAAAATATTTAAAACGAGTGCACAAGATTTACCTTTTTCAAATAAGTCTGATTCCTCAGCTAAGTCTGGTGTGTCCTCCAAACCAACTCAGTGTTTTAATGAACTGTATAAATAATGGACAACTGCAGAAAGAGACTGGTGACAAGAGACGTGTTGCTGATCGACTTGCAAGAAAAACCAGAATCCATTAGTTTTGCACAGTCTTAAGTTCACTCAGATATTACATAACCTAAATCATTTTCTGTTACTGACTCCTTAGACAGTGTGCCTTTTAATTCATCGGACTTCAGCAATAGTTATATAACTGAATTGTTTTACTATCTGCAGTTTGGGTTCACACCATGTTCTTGAACTTTTCTGGAAATTAAGCAGTTGTTCCAAATAACTCAATAATGTGCGCGCTGAAGTGAAGTTTGCAGAGAGGCTACTTCATACAGACAGATGTGCTGTATGGGTTTACTCAATATAACCCAATGTAAGACATTCTCATATATATACATTCATAAGTCAAGGTGAGCAATGTTTTCTGGTGTTTATTTTCTGAAACCATTTGCAGGATTTCTGTGGGATGAACCCTATATTGACCTTATCAATTCAAAACAAATCACTGAGTAAATTTCACAAAATAAGATGTCCAATGACATTACAGCACTTCATATATCTCTCATTTAAAAAAAACAGCACTGACTTGGTTTCTTTTATTCCCAGTCAGCTTTACAAATGATGCAGTCCTGCACTCCTGACCTCCAACAGCTCCCTCGCCACATAGCATCTGCCCCCCCCCCCCCTGTCCCCCCACGAGAGTGAGCAAGTCGGACCGTAGTGTGTTTCCCTACGGGCCGGATGATGAGACGGTGCATTACATCAGTCCAGTGAAGCAGCAGCAGAGCATCTGGCAGAGGGAAGGAACTAAGTAGATTTACTGAAGTACCGTGGTAGTCTGGGCTCATTTGCACCCTTTAAGTTTATTTATTTATTTGTATTGATACTATTTTTTTATGTTCTTTCCCACTATTTCATTTCATTTCATTTTTATTCGTCCCGCTCATGCTTGTGACCTGCCCTTTTCTAAAAAAAATAAATAAATACAAATAGATGGTCTGCCCTTCATAACAAAAATGTTTCACAGCCAAACATAACAGTATCTTAGGATAATAAGAGAAACACACAAAAAAATACTTATTTCCCACTTGACGGTTAATGGAAAGAAACAAAACAACAAAAAACAACAACACCAAAACATCAACACCAAAACATCACATCTATAAGGAAAAGAAAAGGAAAAGAAAAGTGCAACACCCTCATCTGAGTCCTACTGGAGAAGAAGGTGGAAAGCGGCGCATGATCATAATAATAACAATAACAACAATAACAATGGGACCTGTAAATAAAGAACAGACATCACATCAAAGACATCAAAAACATTTAACAATGCAGGACCAGAGTACATAGACTTATTCACATTCTGCTTCATATACAGTAGTCCCATCTTTCTTACTTTATACAATTTCTTTAACTGAAAATATACAATTCTTTAGATCCTTTTGTTGAGAATTCCACAATTTTTCACCAACCACCAAAATACACATTTGCTTAAGAGTAGTCCTTGCCTAAGGATGCTTACAATTTAATTTCCTTCTGTGGTCTTCCTTGTCTGATCCAAAAACAAACAACAGTTGTAAATATACTGGTATGTCATTCAGTATGTTATTTCCTGTCATGCTATGTATTTTCTTTATTATTTCTTGTTGGCTGTTATGTTTTTACTCCATTATGTTTATTTAACACCTTTAGTTACTGGATCTGGATTAATGATGTGAAATATAATAAAGTGTTAAATCAGACTTTAGTTCCACCTGGAGTAAATTCACAAGCTACCCTGCAGTTACAAAGTCATTAAAACTAGTTGCACCTTTACCAGCTTTGAGAACACTTTAATGATCAATATAAAACATATCATATATATTATTCTGAAATGGACCAATCTGCACAATGACTATTTCTACTTTTGGTACTTTAAGTGTATTTTGATGTTTATAGTTTTGTACTTTTACTTGAGTAACTTTTGAATGTAGGACTTTTGCTTGTAACAGAGTATTCCTACGCTCCGGTACTTCTACTTTTACTCAAGTACAAGATCTGAGTGTTTCTCCCACCTCTGGTATCTGGTGGGTCTAAGCTCACATCAGGAGCCAAACGTTCACACAGACTGATCCTCTACTGGTTCACAGTCAGGTCATAAAGTCAGATAAACAGTTATATTCAGAAGTTAATTAGCCATTGCTCATTCAGCCAAAGTGTTTGTGAGCCAAAGAGGGAGGCGGGATCCTGGCCGGCTCCTCAGGCGGTTATAAACAGAGAGGGAAAGTAGAGAGGAGAGAGGGGCCCCACATCTCTTGGCTTTGGCAGCGAGGGGACCAGGTTTTTGTTTTCAGGGGGAAATTAGGGCGGAGAGAAAGTCATTTGGTGAAATTACCTTGGACACCAACTGCAATCTGCCTCCCAACAAGCGGGGAATTTTCCTTGGATTTGAGCGTGACTTTCAATAAAGATTCAAATGGAAGGGGCTGAAAACGGGACATTAGAGCGGCACTTTGTGAGATACACTTAGGTACACCAAATGTGAATTTCCATTAGCTGGAGTGGAGGATGGACACTCTAATGGCAGCAAGCACAGCAACATTTTGTGAAGTGTTGCATTACACCAAGATTTGCTGTAAAAGAGAGGTGGAATAATGCAGTTCTTCAGCTGAATTGGGTAGACATTGCAGAAATTGTTATGCCCTATAGCTGAAATTAACAATAAAAGCACCATTAAGCATTTATCAGACTGCTAAATGCAGCAGAATCCATTCATGTTTTTATATGGACAAGAACATGTCATGTAACAATGTCAAATATTTCAGCATTTAAAGCATGTTTTAGTTTAAGGCCCACTACGAATGCACACTATCTCAATACTTCAACATATACTGAACAATTCAAAAACACTATCAATGTTAAAGCAAAAAAACATAGATAAAAACCATAGACTGTATATATATATACTGTAAAAACTCAAAACTGAGCTTCTTGAGAATATGGCGATAGAGAGAAAGACGTGGCCATGTAATAAATAATAATAATAATAATAATAATCCTTATATTTATTATAGCGCTTTTTCAATGACTCTCAAAGCGCTCCTTACAAATACACATTACACATACATATCATACATGTAAATTAATGGTCATGTACTGTGGACAATACCCACATGAGCAAGTTCAGGTGAAGCGTTTTGCCCAAGGACACAACGGCTTTACAGACGCATACCTTTATATCAATGCACAGCGCACTGCGCCACACCGCCCATCTTCACACCTCGAAGTCATCAAGGCGCTTTACAAGTACACATTGATATCATACATGTACTGTGGACAATACCCACAGGAGCAAATTCGGGTGAAGTGTCTTGCCCAAGGAGACAACGGCCTGGCGTAGTGGCGGCGGGTTTCTTTCGAACTGGAGTTCCCCAACGCCCCCTTGATCTGATGATATGTAAGATAAGGAAGAGGAACGAGTCATAAAACCTGGGAATTAATTAGCATTTGACCACTTCTGGTTCCCTTGCCTTGACAATGCGAACATGTTTTTGGTTAAATGCCTTCAAAAAGTGTGATTAACAGAAGCTTAAGCAATGTTCACATTTTAATCTACGACACAACAAAGGCCATATGCCGCCTTTAGCTTAGTGATGGTGACATGAAGGCATGTGACGTGATGTAGTTCGTTTATAGCCTAACGTTAGCTTTTTACTTCTGAAGATTGCATTAAGACTTCAAAAGTCATAAAAAATATGTTGAGTAATGATGATCATACTGAACAAAACGTGTGTTTGCCACGCAGCTTATTTTCTGAGAAAAGCAGTGTGATGCTAACTTCTGGTTCGACCTACTTTAAGTGTTTTGACCAATCTGTGACTATCTCAACAGCCTCCATTTTGAAATAAAGTGCTTCACATACAGAAAAACCTATAAGCAGCAACAATAACAAAGGAAATATACAGTTTGTACAACGAAACACACCAATAAACAGAGATGCCATGTAGAACATGTTAAGAAAAATTTCGTTTTAGAAGAGATTTAAAAGATAACTTTGATTTTGCTACAGCCTAATACCCTCCAAGTGGTTCAGTGGAGACGTTGGTGTTTCTCCATCTTGTGCTTTCTTTCTCTTGACTCAGACTCGACCCCGTAGAGCTCGGGTCTCCCTCTCTACTCGTGGTCCAGTCACCCCTGAAACTAGATTCCCTCTTCCATCATGCCTGAGGGAACAATTTAATTAAAAGCCAGCTCCGAGCAAAGGACACCCATCACCCTATTCTTGACGAGTCCACAGTCAACAAACATGGAGAGTGAATAAATCCTCCTGTGGACAATGTCCCTGCTCTGCTACACTAACTATAAATACATAGCGAGTGAACAGACGGTGGGGTAGTGACTGTAATTCTCCGGGTTAGGGGCAGGATTGAATATATTTTGTGCTTGGAGTTATTTTCATGAGAATGGTCCCGATGATTGACGTTGTTTAATTGAATCCGGTCCCTGTTTTCCAATTTGGTACAACCTGAATGGGCTTCATTTTTATGCTCCTTCTGGTAATATAATCCATTCATTTCTGCTATAATTACCTGTCAACTGTTATTATCATGTTAACAATGTGTTTATCTCACAAAGAGCCAAACCTCACTTCCACTTGAACTCCATGTTTCCTCTGCTTCAATACACACTGTGTTCAACAGTTAAAGAGCGGCCTGGAGGTTTTTAGCTCCATAAAAGTGATTTTACTTTCACATTTTTCTGATTTAGTGAAAACATACCTGATTGCTGAGTTGTTTAAATAATGTTTGAACATTGAAGAGCATTTTATTCTACATTTCTTTGTAGATTAATCTCAACTCGAGGTCCCACGATGGGAAGCACATGGAGGACGTTTACATCTGATACCAGAAATCATCATTTAAAACAGACAGGGGTAAATATGCCCACAACAACAACAACAACAACAACAGCAACAACAACCTGTTATTATTCTGACTTTTTCTGAAAGTGGATACAATACTATAAGAGGTAAAAGTCAGTTGAATAACATTGAGATATTGAGTTTAGTAGATGTTAGAATAATAGAGTTTATCAATACAGCTACAATATAGACATCATCATTTTCATTTAAATTGGCTGAAGCCCCAATGTCATAAACTGTACTTCATTAGTCACCTTTTGGAAGTACGTTAATCAATTTTAATCTACCATCATGGCTGCCATTGTTTAAATTAATTTTGTCACAATGTGAAAATGAATTAGGCAACAATAAAACCTTTTAAATTCCTCCGCTCCCTTCACTGGCTTCCAGTAACTGCTAGAATCCACTTCAAGACACTGGTACTTGCGTACCATGCTGCGAATGGATCTGGCCCTTCCTACATCCAGGACATGGTTAAACCGTACACCCCAGCACGTGCACTCCGCTCTGCATCAGCCAAACAGCTCGCTGCACCCGCACTGCGAGGGGGACCCAAGTTCCCGTCAGCAAAAACACGTGGGTTTGCTATCCTGGCTCCAAAATGGTGGAATGAGCTCCCCATTGTAATCAGGACAGCAGATAGCTTACACATCTTCCGACGCAAACTGAAAACTCATCTCTTTAGACTCCACTTCGAGCGATAGAATTACTAACAAAGCACTTATATACTAATAAAGGGCTGGCTTTCTAAATGCCAGTTGAGTAGCACTTGAAATGTTTGGCTCTATGAAACCTGATGTACTTATATGATTCTGTTTTCTTAAAGGTTGTATCTTCCTGGTCGAATGCACTTATTGTAAGTCGCTTTGGATAAAAGCGTCAGCTAAATGCAATGTAAAAAATGTAATGTAAATTAGTTTAATTTGTCACCGTCACTGTGTGAGAATGACATCTTTCTTTGTGTGCAGGTGTAAGTGCAGACTGATGGCAAATAAAATACAAATATGAACCTGTAAATGAGCATAGTAAGACCTCTTAAGTACACAAATATTACATAATTTACACAATTTCCTGGTATTAATCCATTTGACAGTAGGTCTTCTAATTTCTCAGAAATGTAGCAAATACCATATAACTGTACTGTTTTACGATATGCAGCTGCTGTTATTACCGTGGCAACCTTCATTGAACTTAAGCAATTGTTCAAAATGGCACAATTGTGTACGCGCTGAAGTGAAGTTCGCAGAGAGGTTGCTTCATACAGACAGAGAAATATGTGTTTTCTGAATAGAATCAGAAATCAGAAACAGAAACAGGTTTATTGCCAAGTGGCTGCAGAAACAGGTCTACACATACGGCCGGTCCTAGACATTTTGGTGCCCAAAGGCGAGATTATGATTTGGTGCCCCCCCCCCCCCCCCCCCCTACTCCAAGCAATACACTATAGAATATATAAAGAATAAATGAAAAATCTCACAAAAGACCAGTACACTACAAAAACTGAAACGTATCGACATGTTGGTTATATACATAAAGAAGGTTTCAAATGTTTTCATTATTGTATGAACATGTTTTAATTGGCGGGTGGATGTAAAAAAATGTTTTAGATCTAGGGGGTACAACTCTAAACACCCATATGAAAACGATCGGTTTACATTTTAATAACCAAATAAGTATGTGAACATAACCAATAACCTACCATAGCCAATAACAAATAAATGTAACTAATTTTATTTTTGTTGTTCATTTATATCTTTTTTTTTTTTTTTGAGTTAACATTTATTTATTCATGCATTTTTGTAATATCTCCAGTTTTAAACGATATTTTTGGTTTACTGTCCTATAGTATACATTGGAATGATTTCAAATCTGTTTTTATTTATCCTAATAATTATAAAGGTGTGCCTTGGAAATATGTGTTTACATACATTTTGACCAAACCGTTTGAGACCCACTGAGATAACTTAGACTAAAGTGAACTATCTAAACACTCAAGAACACCAAAAAATGAAATCTATTATAATAAAATGATAAAAAAATGTTTTATCATAACATGAAAATACAGAAAATTATTTACATGAAATAAAGATACACCAAAAAGCTACGTAAAGTATACCGTGACAAAATAATATACGTGCAGTATTGTTATGAAAAGTGGAAAGCTGTGCAGATATTAAGAGCTTGTGTACAAACGGAGGGGTCAATATAATTCAATATTAGATACACACATACATTCATACACCAAACCCCCTTAGGATTGGGTCTCCCCTCCTCTGGTATTCACTGTTGCTCGTTCACCCGAACAGGACAGCCGGCGAGCGTTTAAACGGCTCATAATTTGTCAGAGGACCCAGGGGTAATGAACGGGGTGAATTGGATGTACTCTCTAATTATGGAAAGGACAAAAAGCCGGTCAGATTCTCTCGTCAAGGTCCTCCTCCTGCAGCTCTGTGGGAGGCAGCTCTCACTCATAAATCAGATCTGCGGAGGATTAGAGAGAACATAAAACTGAAAAATATAGCACCGTGCGGACTCCAGACAATCAACCATGTAACGGCCGACGACAGGAAATAAGTAGCAGGCCCTCCTTCCTATAATAGGCATCGTAAACACTGTGGTGGCATCAAGTGAAGTACAATTACTCAAAGGGAATTGTAGAGATATTTCTACTTTACCTGAGTATTTTTTGTTTTTGCTGCCTATTACTTCTTATCCACTACATTTTGGAACCAATATTTTACTTTTTTACAGCACTAAAAGTATTTAACCCTCAAATCTAATAGCTACTTTTTACATTTGAAACACATGATATACTTGTACTGTACGTGATGATGATGATGATGATGATGATGATGATGATGATGATGATGATGATGATGATGATGATGATGATGATGATGATGATGATGATGCAGCAGGTAAGTGCACAGACATTTGGAGGGGCTATTGCTCTAAACTGGAAAAATGGCCTCCCCCCCGAAAACAAACATAAGACCTTTTGAAAATTGTAACTTGTTTTTAATGTAAAAGAAACCAAATGATTATTACATCAACTAAATTGAATAGTAATTCACATCTCATAACAAAATAAGCTAAAGCGACTACTTGCATTCGTTGACTTAATTTCAAAAATGAAAATCCAGGACATTTTTGGTTTTGCGGTCCATATCTCATTAAAATATCTAATGTTAGTAACTATTAAAGACAAAATGGGGACAATTCTGTTCTAATGTAGTTTGACCATTGTAACTGCTGTGCAGTCCAGACATACTGATAAAATAGGGCCTCTAACTAATTAGGCTACCTTAAATAAACTCACTAATTAAAACCAGTTCAATACGCATTATTCTTATTCTTATCATTATGAGCGCAGCCAGTAACGGTAATGTATCTAATTACTTATTTATTTAGTATTCCGTAACTTAATAACAGAGATGGTCCAACTAAAGAAGTAGAGACATGGCAGAAATCCTACAATGAAGCGGGACAGTGAAGTGTTCACCCATGAGAGGGCGATCAAGAAAAGAGAGCGAGCGGCCCGGTTGAAGGAGTTTACAGATGAAAAGACACACAATCACAACAAGTAGGCTATATTTAGGTGTTTTTTTGTATATAACCAACGGTATCAAGAGGAAGTAAAGTCCACTGGTTTGTCCCTTATTCCCTAACTGCCATGAGACAACTCAAAATCATGTTTCCAAAATCCGACAATGAGGTGGTCTTAACGCACCGGCAGATGACAGCGCTGACAAAGTGTGTTTCCCGCAGCGAGACGCTACTAATTGTGGGCTTATCATGTTGATTCGGCCACAAAATAAAAAATAAAAATAAACTCCCACTCTCTCCAGAGGGGCAGGTCAGCCAAAAAGGCCAAACGTGCCGTTGCCCTGACAACATTAGCCCGTACCTGTGCACGTCCCTGTGAAGCAGTACTGTAATATTTAGCAACCAAGTAGGCTTTTTTATAGTGTATCTTAAATTGGCTCAACATAACAAGCTACAACATTACTTTATAGATGTATAATATTAACTAATAGAACATATTAATTAACTAATACATAGCAGTATAAAGCAATATTCAAGTAATTACAATTAGCTCTTTCTTTAGCTGTGATGAAACAATAATCATTATAAAAAGTAACCTACTTTTAACCGCACATTTAGATACTTTATAGATTCAGATTAAAAGCAAATATAAAATAACACATAAAAGAAGATTACTATATAATTATAGGTCAAGATCCTTCCTGCTGCAGCACATGCGAACAATTAAGAGCTTTTTCAACATTAAAGCATTGAAACATGTCACAGTAGATGAGCTAAATACAAATATGAACCTGAAAAGAGCATAACATGTCCTCTTTAATGCATCAATAACCCTATCAAGTTATTAAACATATATGATTATGAAATGAGCCATTACACACAACGAGTCCCTTTTACTTTTGGTACTTTACGTGTATTTGGATGTCAATAATTTTGTACTTTTACTCAAGAGCTTAAAACCACCAGACTCAGGGACAGTTTCATCCCACAGGCCATGAGACTGTTAAACACCTGAACTGTTGAAAGAACATCCATAACATTCATCTGTCTGCATCTTACAAATGATTTATCTTATTCCATTTACTTTTATAGACTCTTCTTGCACTATTTCTATTCTACTTTAATTGTATTTGCTTAGACTATGTTATCTGTTTTATTTGATCTATGTCCAATATATATGTTGCGCTGTTGGAGGAGCCTGTGGCCTAAGTTTTTCATTGACATATCTACACTGTAGCTAATGTACAAATGACAACAAAGCCTTGAATCTTGAAGTCAAGTTTTGAATGCAGCACTTCTACTTGTAACAGAGTATGTTTAGTAATGCTACTTTGACCTTATCTGAGTTATTTCATGAGAGGGGCACAATAAAAGTGGGTTAAAAAGACAAAGACAGTATAAAGTAATTGTGTAAAATAAAGATAAAATAATAATTGGTATTTGTTTTTGTAAAGTTATTTGTTTTAGTAAATTACAGTAACAGTGACAATTTCATTAAGGTAATGAACAGTTTAATCTCCACTGTACATCCGGGCCTCTGATCTGATTTAGTTCCAATACATCGTAATATTGTAATCTTCTTTTTTTAAGGGGGGGCCACAGGGGGGGTCCCATGGTCAATGTTACGGGGGCACTTGCCCCTGTTGGCCCTCCCCTAGAACCGCCCCTGCAGTGAACCGGACCATCAATGGCTTCTCTCTGAGCACAGTGACCTCAGTGTTACGAGCAGCATTAACATCGATCAACACGCTGCTGCTGCTGCTGCTGCTGCTGCTGCTGCCGGCATGTTGCATGTTGATTGCATTTTAAATGTGTCTGACTGCTCAGGGATCGTCATGGCCGAGCCGCCAACACACTGGCCCCTCATGAATACTCTCAGTAAAGCTTGTTGTAAAACGACTTGAGTTAAAGTTCACTAAAACTGTTGTTATTTTAAGAGTTAGTGCACATTTCTCTTCCTGAATGCTTCTTCCTCCTCCTCCTCCTCTCTTGAAAAGCAGAGAGATCACTCCAGCAGAATTACCAGCACAGACTTTTAACAGCACATGGAAAACAAAATAGCTCTACTCTAACTTCTCTCTCTTCATAACAGTTGCCACAAACTCACACTGGATGTTTGATCCTTTTATCTTACAAAATAATCATGAATAATGCATAAACACTAGCATAGCATTGAATATTTCCTTTCATTTAAATCCTTTTTGAAGTATACCAGAATAAACCCCTGCTAATCATCGAAATAGAAGCATTCAGTCGCATGTAGTTATCGTGTTCATTTCCTTTTGAAAATGTGTCCTCGTTCTCTAATTTTGAATGTATTTGTAACTCATGTTGAGGGACTGTAGCAGCAGTTTATAAAAACTCGATGAATATTAGTGCAGGTGTTTCCATGTATAAGTCATGTTCAGGTGGCTGTGGCTCAGTGGATAGTGTGCTGGACTTCGAATCAGGGGGTAGCAAGTGCGAGTCCCACTGCAGTCAGCATGTCGTTGTGTCCCTGGGCAAGACGCTTCACCCCAAATTGCTCTTGTGGGGATTGTCCACAGTAGCCTACTGAATGTATGTAAGTCGCTTTGGATAAAAGCATCTAACAAATGACATGTAATGTAATGTTTACTGCTAAGGGCTTGATGAACTTTTGGTACACTTTCCTCCTTTTTTCTAAGAGGAAGTAAGTATGTAGGGGATAATGTGCTGCGACGCGGTCATTATGGGGAAAAGAACACCGATAGGCTGATCAGGAGCCCGACGCGAAGCTGCATGCAGTTTGCTTTTCGGCCAAACTGTATACAGTTAAATCGAACGGACTTGTTTGTGCAGATGTGAGCGTCCTTAACAACGGTCAATAAGTCCTTGACAGCGGTCTGTCTGTTCGGTATTAACAACGTGTCACGTGTTCTGAATTGACCAATCAGAATCGAGTATTCAACTAAGCCATGTAATAAGCACATATAAAATGCTCTCCTTAAAGCTGCACTCGATATTTCGCTCATTGTCTATCCGGGGATTATTACAGTTTTATGTAAGAAATAGGATCTAAGCTTCTTCTCTCTAAAGGGTAAAACACAACTGCAATGAAAATGGCCATGAACTTAATGCATGCAGTGAACAGTGGTGGAATATAACTACACATTTCAGGTACTTGTACTTAACTTAAGTATGTTGGTTTTTATGCAACATCATACTTCGACTCTTCTTATTTCTTTATTATTTAGTTACTCTACAGATTTTGTAATTCCTTCCTGTCCACTGAAAACTATGTATCTCAAGAGGTGTTGAATGTTGAACATTCGTCATAAACCGAACAATTAAATGTTTTCTTTCTTTGTCGAGAACATAATTGTAACTTCTTAAGCTAAATGAACAGTTTTAAACCCCTCGAGGATAAGCAGGAAATGCATTGTCACAAAGCTCAAAACAGAGCTGTTTATTAGAGCTTGAGAAAAGTTGACTTTTTAGAGATAAGTGGGTCTCAGAGGATGTGGGCGAAAAAACTCATGATTATCTTTTAGAATATGATGCATTGCTAATGATAAAACTACCCAACAATATTCAAGCACAACCTTAAACATTGAAACCAAGAAAATGCAACATAAATGCAGCATCAGGAAACATTTAAAACTAGCCATTGATAAATAAAATGCTCTTAACAAAAAATGGAAAGGAATTGGGTTTCTATTTCTGTCGCAGGCGGTACTGTAATCCACACTCAGTCGTTCAACACTTTATAGCATGGCAGCTGTGAAAATACTGTACCATAGCGATGTTTGTTGTTTATGTTCATTATAATATATCTGAGTCCTTAATGATCATTTTGTGGTACTGGCCTTTTAGGTCGGCCTGAAAAGACTGAAAGTCATGCCAAGTGATTCATCTTTATCACTAGATTAATCAACTTTTAGATTTAGTGCTAATGCTGGAAAAGAGCTGGTAACACTGGGCCTGGTTTTCCAGTTTAAAAATCAACTTTACTCTTGCTAGCTTCCCAATGTTACATTCCCAAGCTTTAAGTACATCCTGCTCAATTTTATTTGACTTGATTACAATTTTTAAAGAGGACATATTATGCTTAAGTTTGAGGTTGATATTTGTATTCTGTGTGACACGTCTCAATGCTTTAATGTTCTAAAAAAGCTCTTTATTTTCCTCATAATGCCTGTGCTGCAGCACCTCTTTTCACCCTCTGTCTGAAACCAGAGCCCAGTCTGCTCTGATTGGTTAGCTGGCCGGCTCTGTTGTGATTGGTCAACCGCTTAGAAACGTCTCACCCCTTAGCCTATCACGTGCAATGTGTTGGAGCGCTAACTAATAGAAGCACAGGTGTTACAGTGTGATGTCAGAATGTTGCAGACGTAAACAAAGGAGTCCAATGGATGCGATTCAGGCAAGGGGGGGGGGGGGGGAGTGTGTGAGAGAGAAGGGTTTTTTAGCCTTTACAGACCATTTACATGCACACAAACCTATACATCACACTACAGGAAATGGAAAACCACTACAAAGCATAATAGGGCCTCTTTAAGTGCAGGATTTTTTTTCTCGTAGTGACAGTTTTTTCATATGTGGTATTACCAATTTTGTAAATAGTCTGAATACCTCCCATACTGTGCAAAAACACATGAAGACCTTTGACAGTTATCTCTAAAATGTATTTGCCAAATTCCTTGAATATCCCCATTTAAACGCAGAGATCCACATGCCCTCTCCCTGCCCTCAGTAAAAGCACACTTCAAAGACGGCCTCCCTTTGAAACTGTTTTTCTGATGTGCTGCGTTTGTTGTTGTTATTGTTGTTGTGTTTCAGCACATTATTCCCCCGTGACAACGATGGCAACACTGATGGGGATTACTGCTTCTGGGAAGTCGCTCATGCATCTCCCGTGGGGGTCTAATTTTTTGTAAGCAGATTATACAGAGTGACAGGCAGATGTGGGTGAAACATGCAGCTGCCCCACAGCTTTAATGCATTGTTATCTGTGGGTTTAACTGTCCATTGTGGATTAATGTGTCATGGCGACACAGGGAGATACGTGGAGATGAGGTCATTATATAAACTATTTAAAGGATTAATCTGTAGTCATGTCATGTTTCTTTTAGGGATACAGCTATTTCCGTGGGCCATATATCTCCATTGTTGTCGCACTGGGTGACATGTTCCTTCCTTTCAAAGATCACAAAGTCAATCCTACATAGTATCCCTGAGAATGACATCTAGTTTGAACAAATCTGAACCTAATACCCCACATATCATGTATTTTGTTTTTGCTATGTTTGTCAAATGTAATTTTCTTAAATGTTTTATGTGAGGGACTGCGGATGGAAATTAGCTCAAAGCTAAATCTGGCACTGTTACGCTTGACACATTTGAATGTTTTAAGTGTTCATTACTGTGCATTGTCCCTGCCAAATAAACGATTAAATGAAAAATGAACAGTCATTAAAGGAAGTAGTGGCTCTTCAAACACTGTACTTCTAATCAGGGATTTATCAGAATTAACCACTATCATTGTTCCGGTCCAGCAATGCAGTTGACGTGCACTGTTTTGGTAACGTAAATAACCACGAGAGCATCAGATGCATATCGTTTTTTAACATTTGCTATGATAACTAAAGTAACCAGCTATTTAAGGGAATCATTAGCATCTGTATAAAAATTGATTAATAATATATTTGTATGCATTTTTTATGGCCACTTGGGGTCAGCAGAAACAGCTTTAATCACCGAACTGGCACATTATCACATTATAAAGTTGAAAGGGGAAAGGTGTTAGCGGAAAAGTTGCTTTTTTAAATATCCAACAGGTAAATAGCAAAATTAGCCTTTAGTTAGAGTGAAAATTCCCTCTCCTCTCTACATTTTGAACAACTCCAGCAACAAGACTTCAAACTAAATCTACGATGATCTAAGACCTGACTGTATTTCTTTTACCTCGTCGATTTTAAATCATCATTTTTTAACATTTCTTTTACCACCTTTCAAGTCTTCTGCTGAACATATAGCAAACATCTCAAATTAAATCCAATCAGTGTTTTAAAAACATGGTGTTACATTATTTTTCTTCTTCTCTCAGTTTCTTAGTGGTAACTTTAACTCTATGTACGTACATGTATACTATACTGCATGTGCATATTTGGTCGTGCACTGAATGTATAAATATCTACACATGCATGCACATATTTGTATATCAACATGTGCACATATGGGAAGCGTTACACAGTGGCTTCTGCTCAACAGGGATATGCATAAATCAACACTAAAACAGGAGCAGTGAAAATTCAGCACCAGGCTGCATGCTGCGATAATGTTGATGTACAGTGAACATGATTAGGTGTACTTATATTTGAATACTGACATCCAAGCAAACTGATTTATAATAGCTCTTTTAATTCAATAAGAAAGACACAAGAAAATAAGGTGTGCAATGCACTGAATACAGAGAAAACTGAATAGATAGATAGATAGATAGATAGATAGAGATATATATATATCCATCTATCTATCTATAGATAATATAGATAAATAGATAGATAGATTGATAGAGAGACAGATAGAGAGATAGATAGATAGATCGATAGACTAGTATTATATTATATACTAAGATAAAGTTAAAATACCTCAAATGAGTTGAAAACTGCAGTACTTGAGTACAAATACCTCCCTGATTAAAAATGACTCAGTGTTTGGTTGCTCTCCAAGATATCATCGCAGCTGTTTAGCTTGTCTTGCATTCATAATCCCCATAATCATACTCAGTGCAGTGGAAGAAGGAGATGACACGGAGCGGGTTCACTGTACTCCAGAGTAATCCGAGTAGATTTCAATCAAATACTGCTCAGCAGGGGCGGTGGGTACTGTAGGCTAGGGAAGGCTAAACCTTCCCAAATATTTGTGTCACTGCATCAAAAGAAAAATATAATGTATAATGTTTGTGTCTTTGACATTAGCACTGCTATGCAGCCACCTGTGCCCTGTACTACGACGCTGGTTATCAACTCGGTAAATCACGCCGGGGTTTCTCTCTCCAGCTGAGAGCGCGTTCACGTGAAAGGGGCGGGATTAGCAACATTTAACCAAACAGGAACAAGTGTAGCCTACTGACAACGTAGCGTCATACTTCATTAATGAAAATTAAACTAATAGACAAATATGAACTTTAAACATCCATGACTTCAACATATAATCCAGGATACAAGCCACATAGCCTAGTTGCACCTGCAAGGTGAATACAGCTGGTAACAGAAAAAGTGTTTGAATGCGTACATTAACAGTTGTATGATATCACTGCCCCGTCTAAGACACGAGTGGATCTGACTTTAATTACATTTGACTTGAGTGTTTCGTCAACTTAATGTGTTGCTTAAAATAATACTTCTGCTGCATACAGTATGTGACAATGTAAGTGTTGCACGGCCAGATACGGCTCGAGAAGCTGACTCAGATAAGGATATATATGATATGATATTATATGATCGATGATCTGATTGATAATGTGACATGAATGATAAGTGCGACACGTCGGCATCTTCTCTTCATACGGTGGTTTAAACTGTATTTCTTTTATACTTAATAGATTTAAACTCCGCACACTGAGTCATCAGGCATCAGGCCTATGATGAATTGGAAATGGGGGACCCTGATGTAAACCAGACGAAAGTCTTTCTCTGGTCTGCATCCCCTTAACAATTGTATGTTTTGAGCTGTACTGTACTGTACCCAATATACAAGCTGTTAATAAACTTTCAATCAATCAATCAAAGGCGGTGCTTTCACTGAGTTGATCTATTTTCTATGACGCCCCGGTCGGAGGCAGGCAGCGTCAGGTAAAACAAGTTATTTAGCCTTCCCAAACCTGTACCTCACGCTCCGCCTATGCTGCTCAGCAGGAAACAACCATTAAACAAAACGGCCTTATCACCCTCTCGCAGGTAGTCTCTTTAATTAACTGCGCCTATACTCTCCCAGCCGCTGTAACTCGGGGGACTTTAAGACCCGGCAGAGGTGCCACAGTGAACATCTGTCGCCTCGTCTCCTCACTATGAATGCGCTGAGCTCCGGTACGGAGACAGTCAGCGGCGGCAGGAGGAAAGGAGAGGAACCGGGACGAGAGCAGATGGACGATGAGAGAAAGTAGAGCCGGACGCACTGAGCTGCAGGGATAAGACGGAGCTCCGCAAAATGAAGACACCTATGGTAAAGCTTTCTGCCATGCTGCAACTGTTTGGGCTTTTTACACCCAGCATTGTTCAGTGAAGTGCGCTCCGACCACCATAACGCGGCTGTGTGCACTCTGTCGGATCAAAAGATTAGGATCTGAACAATGGTGATACAGCTGTGCGCTTTGTGCCACTAAACTCCGGATTTTTCCTAAAAACACTAGACAGCATGAGGGGGGTTTCCGGGTTTTTAAAGCAGATGCATTAATCTTAAAAGTGCTTTTTGTATTCTCTCTATCTATTTTCCTAATGCACGCAGTGAAATGAAAAAATATGCACATTATCAAAACAAAAATCTGCTTATGGGCATGTGGGATTTCTGTATGCACCCTTTGATTTACAACGTCAATGTATGTTATTAACTTCTTCTTTTTCTACTTTATGGCTTATTGTAAATTCCCGTGCAGATGTGCACCTGTGCGTTACAATTCATGCATGCAAACTAAGTAAAGATTTTCATTAACAACCTGGCATCTTGTCAATGTCATGATTCTGACTGTGCCCTTAAGTTAAGTCGATAAATATGGGCTCAGAACAGTCTCATAATACACACATGCACACAGAAGGATTCAAACTTGTATTTCATGATCCGCAAAAGGATTCACTATTTTCGGATCCACACAAATGTGTTCCGTTTCATATACATGTAAATAAAATCAAAATACAGAAAAAAGTTTTACATATGTATTTATGATCCACACATTTGTTTTCCGTTTAAAACCTCTGAACCTGCAAACACAAAAAACACTTTCTGTGCACGGATCGCTGTGCATTTGTGTGTGGGTTTTTTGAGACTCCCCTGACGCTCACCCGATTCGTACTTGTAATTGTTTCTATCTATAGCCAATCAGATGTCTCCTCAATTCTAAGCCAATCACATGAGCGCGCCCCCACGAGGCTATCATTTCTTGCGTTCATGACACTTCATATACGCATTTTGCGCAGTCCGGTCAGCTCGCTAAACAGAGGGCGGAGCTTCAGGTGATCATGCAGAGCTGCATGTCTCCGTCAGACTCAGCAGCTGATCTGATCTCTCTCTCGCGTCCGGTTACACTTCACTCGCGTTTATGTCCATATCGATCAGATACAGCTATCCTGATCGGCCTTTATAGAGAGCACCGATCAAACTATTTAGAGTGAATATCGTTCGATAATGACCGGCGGGGCTCCCCCCGTTGACAGTTCACTGTCTAGCACTGGCTTCGTAGTGCACTGATCGATTAGGCTAAGCTAACCTGTAGCTGCTCCCTCCACACTCACAACAACTTCATACAGACATAAATAAAGCAGCTGTATTCGCCATACAGGAAACACACATTTAAAACGGTTTTGCCTGCCGTTGTTGTGTACACACAAGCATTCATCAATGGTTCGGAAAGTGGCGCTGAACCTTAATAATATAAAGGCTTGTATTTTCATTGCATTTCCTGTTCGGAAAGTGGCAATGTACTGAGAGTGGAGGTGTCCTGAGATTAGCGCCTGCAGGCAGGCTCCATGGACCTGTCAGCTCCGGACTGCGCAAAATGCGTACATGAAGTGCTACGTCATTAACGCAATAAATCTACCCTCGTGGGGGCGCGCTCATGTGATTGGCTTTGAATTGAGGAGACATCTGAATGGCTATAGATAGAAACAATTACAAGTACGAATCGGGTGAGCGTCAGGGGAGTCTAAAAAAAAACACACACGAATGCACAGCGATCCGTGCACAGAAAGCGGTTTTTGTGTTTGCAGGCTCAGAGGTTTTAAACGGAAAACAAATGTGTGGATCATAAATACACATTTAAAACTTTTTTCTGTATTTTGATTTTATTTACATGTATATGAAACGGAACACATTTGTGTGTGCATTGAAAAACACAAGTGTGGATCCTTTTGCGGATCATGAAATACAAGTGTGAATCCTTCTGTGTGCAAAACACAAGTGTGGATCCAGAAATATAAGTTTGAATCCTTCTGTGTGCATGTGTGTATTATGTGACTGTTCTGAGCCCAATGCTAAAAGCTGTTTGTTTTTAATTGTGTTCACACGTGACACGACTTCGAGGAAGTTGTGTTAATGTTGATTGTCAACCGACAGTGAGGGAGGAAGATGAGGGTGCAGGAGCAGTTTACAGTCAGTACGGTGCAACAGGAATAATCTGTATCTGTTTGTGTCTTTGCCTCAGCGCCATGGGATAGCTGTGCTCCTCGTGCTCCTCCTGTGCGCGAGCTTGTTCCTCGTGTACAACGGAAGCTTCAACGGCACTTCTTCCAGGGACGCCAACGACACCCACACACACACCCACACACACACCCACACCCAGCAGCTGCGGCGGCCCACTGAAGCCCCCTCCACGGCCAGGCCTCACCCCCCCATCCTCCAGGGGTACAGTGGCATCATCGACCATAAGGTAAACGTGTGTGTGTGTGTGTGTGTGTGTGTGTGTGTGTGTGTGTGTGTGTGTGTGTGTGTGTGTGTGTGTGTGTGTGTGTGTGTGTGTGTGTGTGTGTGTGTGTGTGTGTGTGTGTGTGTGTGTGTGTGTGTGTGTGTGTGTGTGTGTGTGTGTGTGTGTGTGTGTGTGTGTGTGTGTGTGTGTGGCTCTCATAATGCATGGAGAGGGTGGATGATTGGCTTCAAAAGTTTGGATAATGCGCTGCAAAATGGGCACCAAAGTGAAGCCAGTCTCTCCCTTAAGATGCCCATTTGTGCTCTGCATCTCCATTCCTTATTACCTGTAACACACACACACACACACACACACACACACACACACACACACACACACACACACACACACACACACACACACACACACACACACACACACACACACACACACAACCACAACCCCATCCCCCTGTCTAATGGCCAGCAGTCATCTATCCGCTCAGCTCTTTAGAGAAAGAACGCCTCACCCCTCTGTCATTTATCACAATTTTCTCCAGCACAGTGTAGCGCCACACTCAATACCCACCTGTCGTTACTAATAACAGCTTAGGCTACAAATGAAATTCTTGGCTGCATTCTTGCTCTCTAATTGGTAAACCCAGGAGACCTGCAGCTAGGTGAACCCTGACGTCACAGCAGGAGTGTGTATTGACTTCCATCTATTTACCAAGCCAGGAGAAAACAATCAATGTGAGTACCTGGGAGCGAAGCCGCTGCAAGTTAAGCAGACCTAATCACCTTGTAAAGGCTTTCTCTTTTTTAGGCAACATACAAGGCAGCTTCTCTGCAGGCAATTTGGTTGATGGTGGGCGGTGTGCAACTCTGAGAGTAATGATCTATGCAACTGTTCTCCAACCCGTTTGGATTTAAGATGCTAGATTTAGATAATAGAACGTTTTGACAATAGATCCAATGAAAAACACGCAGAAATCGTTTTTGTCTCTCTGTAATTGTTTTTGTAGTTGCTTCATATCTCTCTGTAGTTTTTTGGCATCTTTTATGGAGTTTTTGTGCCTTTCTTTGTAGTTTTTTTGCATGATTGTATTCAATTTGGGGCTCTTTGTCAGGTATTGTTTTCAGCTCATGTGCATTTCTACTGTATGTGTTTTCATGCAAAATGCCTTTTGTGGTTGGAACTACAACAGAGCCTTATGCCAGGTGTTAGATGTCTATACGGATGTGGGCAGATTTTGTCACGGTGATAGAGCTGCAACAGTGCAAGACCCCGACACTAAACTTTACAGATGTGTGTTTGATAACAAAATGAAGATCATGCAGCCTGACAGGGGTGGCAGAAGGGAACACTTTATCTCCCTGCTTTACTCTTCTGACATGATTGATTGTCATGGCTTGAGTGATCCCATTACAACATGGTCTCTAGTTTTATTTGTTTTCCCTCCCTGTAGAAGTTTGTGTGTCTTTGTTGTCGATTTGATTGACTTTCCGCCGATAAAGGTTAATAGTCACTTCGACCAGAGCCCTGAGGGCCTGTGTCCGGGAGTATCTCTCCGTGGCAGGATGGATGACACTTTGAGTGACAGAGCTAATTAGTGTTGCCATCTTTCTCTAAAGAAAATGATATGTTGGCTGCTGCAAAACTGCTTTAAATCATCAGATTTATGTCACAGGTTGATTTGCATATGAGTAATTTCACAGCCTCCCCTCTGCTCTCAGAAGAGGCTGTTGCTTTGACAAATAGGCAGCGTGTACGTGTATCAGCTGGACAGATTTGGAAGTAAACACATTGTTCGTAAATGTCAGAAAAAGTAGCCTGGTAGGGAAATGAACTTTTGCTAAATCAAACACCAGGGGCTCTGAAGAGTCACTTAATCTTGTGAAAAAGCACTGCAGGTTGGCAACAGAAGGTAGAACTATTATTCATTAAAATAAATCCCATTGGTGCGGAAACCAACAAGTGCAGAAGCCTCTAATTTCGATGGCTGTGAAAGGTTCAGCTGGCAGAGTTTTCTCAGGAGAAATGCTGCTCGTCTGGCTACTTCAAATTCCCATTTGAGTCACTCGGCTCTACAGGGAATGCACGCTGGGGATGGTGTGAACCGTGAATTCGCAGTTCACTTTATGTATGACATACTGTGCCCAACTGCATGTAGTCATGGTGACTTAATATCTATGTGAGCAGAATGAGGCAACCATTTTCAACCTATTTCTAAGGAACCTTTTCAAAGGGTTACAATGAAATTCAAATATACATATTGTATTAATGGGATGCATTCTCCTGTGACTCAGTGATGATTAATAAATCTCTATATGACTGTCTGTGTGGGTGTCCAAAGATTACAGGAAGCATCTCTCTGTATGTCTAAATGTAATGGAACGTATTTTCGTCTTTGTAAGCTTTACAAAAGTTCGTTAATGGATACTGAAAGAAAAGGAAGTAGCTCTCGCAGCCTGAAAAATATTTAACGCTGTCTGTTCACGCTTGCAAATGTGAAAAAAAAAAATCCAGAACAAATGCTGTTTGTGAGCTCCCTATTTCAGAACTTTGACCTCCTTATATAATGGACAAAATATATAATTGTCTTACGCGCATTTCTGCCTTTATATTGAGGACGTTGTGTTTCATTGTTGGTGCTTCGAGCCAAAGATAAATAAGCACCACGACTGTATTTAATTATATCTTACTTTTGTAGTTTAGTTTGGTTAAGGCATAAAGCTTTGAAGGTTACTTTCAGTTTTTGAACGGCCATGAATGTCTACATGGGCCGCCTCTCATACAGCATTGACATTAATCACCATGCCAACAGTGATGTGGGAGCATGGCTCCTCGGGCAGATATCCAATGGAGTTGAAAGGGGACATATCATACTTATTTTCAGGTTCATGTTTGGTTTTCGTACTCTGTGACATGTTTCCATGCTTTAATGTTCAAAAATGTCTGTTGTGATTGGGGTGGAGTGGGAAAGAAACTCCCTGTGGATGGAACTGCAAGATCTTAGCCTTAGCAGACCATTCACATCCTATAACACACTACAGGAAAGCTCTATATGGTCCTCGAAATACATTTTGTTTCATTGAATGGACAATTCTGAATAACATTTCACAGGCATTCATCTTTTACTTTAGATTATTTGGTTAAAGCTGATGTTTTTGCCCACCCTGTTTGTCCCTAAAGATGTATTTAAGGACTCGAACTGTGTTTAGTTCAGTTGCTTCCTTGAGATCGTAGTACTTTAACTTGTTTTTAGAATCTTCATTAAAGTGTGTACACTTTTTAATGTTGTGACTCTGTTTATAAGTGGGATGTGAGACAGGACATTATAATCCAGTTCATATTTGTTGTGGTCAATATGCCAGAGGCTGTATTAGTGTTTGGTCTTGAATTCAAAATTAATATTATGAGTTCTGACAGAATTTGCGCGATGCACATATAAATATAAAACGAGTTATTCATATTTAAGCCAAGGGGACACGCTGCAGCATCTTTTTTTCTCAAGGCCTGAAATGCCAATATTCAGTGACAGTGTTGGTTTTGATTTGATGAGGATTTGTCTGTAATGCGTCAGTAAACCCAGCTTTGGATGGGAATTGATTTTCCCGCTCCGACGGGAGCAGCCGAGCATCCTAAGTAAACCGCCAATTTATTTTTTTCTCTTGGCAATAAACTTATTGACATTTTAGCGACAAGGGACATCAATTAGGGCCAAGGCTCCACTGAACATCATTCATGCTTTTTTCTAAAGCTGCTATTATATCACCCTTCACATTGTTCCACTGCAAGCTGCAATCAATACTCTGATTCAAATGCACTCTGCTACTACAGCATGTGGAAGTGTAAAACACAGGCCGACTTTCAAACACATTTACGTTCAGTTTTTCGAGACATTTTGTTCTGCCGGCGGTTTGACTTCACAGATGAGCTTTCTCTGTACATATGGAGAGTTTAAGAAATGATTGACCTTGCCTCACATTAGTTTTTCCGCACTGCTGAATGAGCGGTGTTTGGAAAAACTCCTCTGACATGAACATTTGTCTTCTTCATCTTTGCTTGCTGACCTCTCTGCCATATTGATCTCTCCAAGATACCAGCAGGCATGCGCTCGGTGCATAGCCAGCCAGCCTTTGACCATTTTACTTTATCTTCTACCAGAGTATCAAACTCATCACGACCCTGAGAAAACTCAACTTGAAGCCTTTCTGTACACTTTCTTGCCAAGATTTCTAAACATTTGAAGAATATTGCAAATCTTTCTTTTTCGGGTTATGAACCGATACTTATGACAGATATTTGTTTGTATCTTACAGACACTATGTATGAAACAGAAATCCATTAAAACCCTGTGTACCAGTATGTTTTAATGCTGATGGGATTTAGTGTCATTGGTTGGCTGACCGTTTGCATTGAGGATAGGGACGGAAGGAATAAGGAAGCAAAGAAAGGAAGTTGGGATGGAAATAAGAAGGAAATGACTCTTGAAGACTAAGGTCCAACAGAACAAGAGAAGAAGACAAAAGTAAAAATGAGTGGAGATTGATAAAAGAGAATATAGGAGCCGGGAAAGGTTCAGCCTACGAGAAATAGACAAGTGAGTGAAGGAGGCAGAAACCAAGAGCGAACGATAGAAAGATCCCGAGGGGTTTCCTTTCTTCTAGCAGTATCTTACATTTGATTCAGTCAGTGAGGAGGATGAAGGAAACCAGTCTTGCCCGTCTCTTGTGGGAGATGGGAGGACAAGTCAGCGTTACGCCTCCCTCTGATTGCCTCTCTGAAACCACTATCATGCAGATTCTCCAACTGATATCCTGTCAGACAGGGGAGAAGTGATGGAGGAGATTCTGGTGCAGACGAGGAGTCTTATCAAACACGAGGGACGCCCTGATGTCACGCATTCACACCGCAGTACTTTTCCCACAAAGGTTCATGAGAACTTAGTTCATGAGAACTCTTTCTCATGAACTAAGTTCTCATGAACCTTCACACCGGAATAAGTTCCTGGGGAAGGATTAGCCAAATGAAGCCGCTGACGTCACTTCTTCTTCTTCTGCTTTGGGTTTACTGGCAGGCCACAAACAACTTTGCAACTTTCCCTAGACCTTTTATTTATTACCCCCCTTTTATTTTATTTGTATTGTTTATTTTTATTGCTTTTTAGGAATTTTACCGTGTTGTGTAATGTTTTTCATACTGTTCGTGCTCACTGCTTCTAGCACTTCGGGATTTGAAGTCAAATATGAAGTGCTTTATAAATGAAATCCATTATTATTATATTATTATAACTTCACGGCGTATACTGCCACCCGAAGTCCCCGGCCGGAAATCCCCGGAGTTGGGGACTGGCTTCAGTAGACTCAACGTGTCTCAACAAAACTTTTTTAGAGTTTTACGGGGCGTGGTTTGCATTCCGCCCAGCCGATCAGACATAGGAACCTTTTTCTCCCACGAAAGTACCTGCTCTCTAACAGGGACGGAAAAGGGGGTAAAAAAGGTTCTGATCTTTTTGGTGTGAACGCGACATTTCGGAACTATATCGGAACTAAAGTAGGAAAAGTACTGCGGTGTGAACGCGGCTAAAGAGTCTGCTTAAGAGAGCACCCGGAAGATTTATCGCACTCCTCTAACAATGTCACGATCAGGATGGATAGTTAAAAAAAAGACGATAACGTTTTTCTCTTTTTGTTCCAAGTCTTCCATATTGTCAATTCTTACATGCGGATGTAAAGCAAGTAGGTTTACCATCTTCAAAATCTTTAAATAGTTTTTGATCCGATCGTAAATATTGAAATGTTGACCTTTTGATCATAGTGCTAGATAAAGTTAAAGAAATTAGCCAAGTCATTAAAACGAGTCCTAATGGGGGACATGAATATATCTGTGCAAAATGTTATGACTATTCATCTGTGATATATTTTACACAAAACCAAATTGAGAAGTCCGTGGATCAAGAATGTCTTTAGGTCTTATCCTGTGAGGACGGTGAAAGTTTGAACCAAATTTCAAATGTCAAACTCGTTTAGTACATCTTGAGATTTTTCAACAAATGTGAAATGCGTGAAACGTGCTGATAAAAAAAATCGAATTAATCACCAAAAACTCTGGGAACAATGAATGTTTCCCTTACATTTCAGTAACAATCCATCCAATAGTTTTTGAGATATTGCCATAAAAAGTGGTCCAGCTCCAGGAGATTTTGTGGAGTTGGAGCCAAAAGACGACAAAAAAGATTCACAAAGCAGTTTTTTCTGCCCAAACTCTGGACCGTCTTTTACGACCTGCTTCACTCTGAGCCAACGGAGAACAAAGCCATCTGTGCCAATGAAGAGATGACAAGGCATCCCTCTCCCGACCACTGCTTTACTGACAGCTGGAGGAATGAGATGTTCAATATTTCATCTCAGGCAGCCACATCTTCTGTTTTCTCCAAGCTACAAAGTCATTTTTCACCATTCATTAGGGTGTGTGTGTGTGTGTGTGTGTGTGTGTGTGTGTGTGTGTGTGTGTGTGTGTGTGTGTGTGTGTGTGTGTGTGTGTGTGTGTGTGTGTGTGTGTGTGTGTGTGTGTGTGTGTGTGTGTGTGTGTGTGTGTGTGTGTGTGTGTGTGTGTGTGTGTGTGTGTGTGTGTGTGTGTGTGTGTGTGTGTGTGTGTGTGTGTGTGTGTGTGTGTGTGTGTGTGTGTGTGTGTGTGTGTGTGTGTGTGTGTGTGTGTGTGTGTGTGTGTGTGTGTGTGTGTGTGTGTGTGTGTGTGAAATAGAGGTCTTACAGTATATACTCCTGTCTTGATGTATCTTGCATTATTGAATTCATCCAGCCCGGGATATTGTAATCTTCGATAGATAGTTTCAATAATCCGCTTATTGTTGTGTTTTTTTAGTTTGTTTTTAATCTAGATCCGCTGTCTGTATATTCTCCTCCATAGAAGCCCAACCTTTTAGACTAATGAAAGCATCACCTGAACAGAAAGTGAATAACCAGAATACAAATGATTCCAAAACCTCTTATGAAGTGTGTGTGTGTGTGTGTGTGTGTGTGTGTGTGTGTGTGTGTGTGTGTGTGTGTGTGTGTGTGTGTGTGTGTGTGTGTGTGTGTGTGTGTGTGTGTGTGTGTGTGTGTGTGTGTGTGTGTGTGTGTGTGTGTGTGTGTGTGTGTGTGTGTGTGTGTGTGTGTGTGTGTGTGTGTGTGTGTGTGTGTGTGTGTGTGTGTGTGTGATGTCCTAGCATTACTATACTTGTGGGGACCTAAATCTGTTTACACAGTCACGTGTGGGGACTCGCCTCCCTTATGGGGACAAATTGGAGGTCCCCAGGGGAATCATTAATTTTAGGGTGAAGACTTGGTTAGGGTTAGGCATGTGTTGGTTAAGGTTAGGATAAGTCTCCGGGAAATGCATGTAAGTCAATGTAATGTCCCCTGAAGTGATGTATACATGGTGTGTGTCTTGTGTTTTCTACCTTTCAGAGTTTTACGTTACATTAGCAGCCAGATAACCAGTATTTTTATGCAGAGACTCTGTTAGAATAATAAAAATGCTCCGTTGCGACTGAAGAGAATAGTGATTTCTCTCTACAGCGCTCCCAATTGGGCCACAGTCTTGGATTTCAACTTATCTCCAGTGCATTCTGCTCCCGCTAAACATAACAAGGCTTCAGGGTCTTTCCAATGCTTACTTGGAAAGCAATTATGAATGAGGAGTGGGAGGGTGGAGGGGGGGGGGGGGGGGGCACGTCTCGATAAGCATTCCCTCGACGGAGTAATCTCACACTTGATGCCTTTTGGCATTCGGTGGTTTGGGAGTCGCTGGTGAAGTCGTACATTTTTCAACATAAAGGAAGTGGAGGGAGATTTCCTGAGACGTGTGTCATGAGCTGAATGGTGATTTCATGCTTCTGCGTGTTTTAACCTTTGGTGCTTGTAAGCGGCGGCCTGTGGGGGGCTCTCCTCATCTGGCCCCTGAGAGACCTGTAAAGGATCTGAAAAGGTTAAACTATGATAAATGGATGATACCTTTTGGCACAACATCAGGAGAGAGATGATGAGCCGCCGCTGGCTTCTGCATCGTTGAGGGCAAATGCAAAGAGACGGCTGGCAGGAAGCTCGGCAATAAAACCCAATTTCTTTGCTTTGCCTTCCTCTGGCTCCCCAGACCTACGAAAGGCTACATTACTCAGCTCTTTAGACGTGATTAATGAGCGTGTCCTCCATGGTGGGGGAGAGGGATGATCAAACTCTTACTTGTATTTTGCCGTAATCGCTTTCTGTATGCCGTGAGCGTCCCCCAAAACTCCCCAGATTAGAAACATATTGGATACCAAGGTCATTAATTACGGAGGCCTGGGGCTTGTTGGTTGGTTTCTTTGTCAAAAAATAGAGCATAGGAGCTGTGTTTAGAGGTTGGAAAAGTTTTTGTAAAACAAGAAACCACGCAGGAAACATTAAAAGAAAGAAGTAGCGTTGAAGTGTTTTGCTGATGTGACATTAAGTCGTTGCACCCCGATGTTTGCCTTCAATAGAAACAGTCCCAATTACAGAGAAGACTTTGATATACATCCCCCCCCTCATTGAGGAGACCCTGTCATGGTTACTCATTGAAGATATTTTGATCTCCAGTGGTGTCGGAGTAAGCACTTTTTCCTGGACGTTATACAAAGCTTATTCCGCCTCCTCTTCCTCCCTCACTCCTCGAGGGACTCCACATTAATTCAAGTTACATCAACAGCAGGGTCTTTCACGGGACCACGACTCTCTATAGCGGTGGGTCGCGACCCAAAAGTGGGTCGTGTACCCGTTTCGAGTGGGTCGCTTTGTGTGAGTGAAGAACAAAAAATAGAAGAAAAATAATTGCTTTTTATTTTTTTGGGGGAAAAAGTCAAACTTTTATTTTGAAGTCCCGATTTTCTAATGCTGTGAATGCAGTAGGCGTTGGACTGGAAGTACCGCAGACCATAAACGGTTTTGAAAAGTTCTGTCACGTAATGATCATCTTCTCAATAATATATCTTTGCTGATGTTTTTTCGAGTCTTCTGGCCAATCAGAATCAAGATTGTTGCCGGAAGTCCCCACGGAGAATAACTTTGCGGTAGAACTACTCTTTATACATCCATGGGTACAACTTCAGATACAAATTAACACATAATGAAATATATGTTTGATGATTGACAGGTCACAGAACAATGGGGGCTATCTACCCTTACCCATCATTTAAAGTAATTCACACAGACTATCTCCTCTTTACTCTTGAGGAGCAGCAAGTTCAGATGTCAGAACTACGTGAAAAACAAACAATTGCATAAAATATTATTAATATGTCGGGTGGAATGGGTAGTTTATATGTTATTATTTCTACAAATCTCCTGGGGGAGAATGGTTTTTCAGCATGTCTGCCTTTTTATGTTAAACAGTTCAGCTTTCATTCCATCATCTCATTGAACCTCATTTAAAAGCATTATTTTGATCTGTAAAGGGATATAAGGGATATGTGCACTGTACTTCACTTTAATTAATATTGTATGCTGAAAAGCGTATATATATATTACAGCACGATGTTTTGTTGAATAGATTTGAGTGGTTCAAAATTTCGGGTCGCGATTTATTGACAAAGGAAAAAGTGGGTCTCGAGGCCTGACCAGTTGAGAACCACTGAGATACCGTAAATACTCCTTATTCTCTCTCAGGGCTATTTCAGAGGACGCATCGTCCCCTGCACTGGAAAAGATCAAAAACAAATGGCAACAAATTCAAGAAAGAAATCAGAATAAATGAGTGTAAAGCAAATGCAGATGCATGCACAGAAAGAAAAAAAGAGGCTCGCTGGATGGTTTAATGAGTATGAAAATGAGTTTGTGATTCATATGCTGTGGCCTTCAAAGTCACCAGATCTCAACCCAGTTGAACACCCATGGGAGATTATAGCGTGACATGTTGCTCTGCATCAAAATGTTTTGCAGGAAGTGTTCCTCCAGTTAGCTTCAGAGACTCTAGTGAGATAATGTCAGTAAGGAGCGGTAGAGACACATTTGCAAATGTGCATTAATACTGTACATAAATGTACAGACAAAAGATGCCGTTTGTTCTGGAAGCCTCTTGCAGACACTGTAATCATGTCAGATAAGGTGCACTGCAATCAGCCAATATTCTCACCATTGAAAAAGAAAGGTGAGAACAGCATTTCATAAACGTGAACCTGTTGCTGAGTTGTTATGGTTATGTAAAGACGACACAGTGTGAGTGAAAGCCTGTAAAGAAATGCAAAACCTTTTTGTCTGGCCTGTATTCCGTTAATAAGAGTTATTATCCAAAATGGTTTTGTTATGCTAAACTTCACAAGTTCTTCTTCTGGTGTTTTCATTAATTACCACTGCACTCTGCTCACAATCCTCTGTAAGCTAATGTTAGGAGCCGTTGTGATGCACTTCCATTCTAATACCTGCAATATTGGATATATCGGAGCCTTCAGAAAAATCCTTGTAAATGTGTGTTGATGTTGACATTCACCGTTTACAAGTCCATATCTCGTAATAACGATAACTCTGATATGACTTGATGGCAGAATAAAACACTTTCTTGATGCCTGTGGGTTCGCTTGTAGAGCAGCTACCTATTGATAATGCAACAAAAAGCTGGTCAGCATATTGAGCGAGGGATGATAAAACCCAAGTAGTCGTTGGTAACAAAATATCGATGAACTGGCAGCAGAATAAATTAAACATCTCCTTGTGTGGTGTGCGATATAGCCGCAGCGATTAGATGATTAAAAGCAGCGAAATAGCAACAAACGTTTTGATGGATTGATCCTTATCATAATTTTCATGCAAAAATGAAAGAAAATACAGTTTCATCCTCCCATATAGGAGATGTCTTGCTTTTCCATATTTTATTACATATTAAAGTGAACATCTATAATGAATGTCTTTCGGTTTTCTACGGACAAGACAAGACATTAAAAGACATCTCCTTGTACTTTGAGAAACCGGGGTGGACGTATTTATATATTTCCTGACATTTTACAGACCAAAGGATTAAACAAGAAGATATTTTACAGCTTCCTCACACCGCTTCGCTGCGGGAAGTACATTTGAGTTGTGGTTTGTTTATTTTCTGAAAGTATATGTCACCCTGCAGTTACAGCACCTCTCACCCCGGCTCTGTTTTCCTAGAGATTTGAGGTTTTGTATGCAGCGCAGTGTTCGCCTCAGATTTGAACTTCATTGAGATCTTTGACAAGTCTCAGCAGATGCAATTGGGTCACAGTGACATGTAGGTCAACAGAGGAAGTGTCTACGATTGTCAGTACGACTAAATAGATTTTAGGCGAGGAGGCGGTGGGTATCGTTGTGGTGGCTCAACACAATCTCATTAAAAGAGAATTTTCCTGCAGTCAACACAATAGAATATAGATATGTGGAGAAGGAGGAAAGGATGGTCCCAGAGGTTATTTTTCCCATTATGTGTTATTCTCATGTCATTGTTTCTTTCTAAAATAGAGTGGTTCAGTGATGACCTATTTTTGTAGTCCGAGTCAGAAGTTGGCATGGCAAGAGCTCCCTCATCAAATAGCAATGGGATTTTTCCCTTGTTTTTTGGAATCTTGTAGATACAGTAATAAGCTCTGTGACAAACAGAAGTTGGTGAGACTTACACGTTTTATTCAGCAGGATAATCTCCACATGTTAACACCACTTTTATAATAGTTGAAGCGCAAATGCAATGGCCAGAAGTGAAAAAAGCTAACGTTAAACACAACACTTCACTGCTAGGCTTAAGGCGGCTAGTGTGCATCTCTTCAGCTTGTCTTCACTACAGACCTGTTTCAGGCATCTCACCAAACAGTCATTCAAAAAACAGTTTCCTTTGAGACCAGGAGAGAACTACAACGATGGTTCATTTCCATGTTTTCACCTGAAACCTTTTTATCAAATGACCAGATATGCTTCTAAGCAGTTGGTCTTTTGCAGCGATGATCCAACAAGGAGGGTGTTAAGCCGTGTTAATTTTTAAAATTTTTGTTTCTTTGTTTAAAGTTTTATCAGAGAAAGCAGAAAATCTCCTAAAATCCAAGTTGCATTAAAACACACAATCAGATAAAGATAATAGTAACAAGTGCTATGAAAATGAAGGTAAGTTTGAGTACTTGAAACAGTCAGAGGACACATGCAGTAACTACAAAAAAAATCTTCTGCTCAGTTCTGGTTCTTGTTTCTACACTAAAACACAATATTAAAAGCAACAGTTGAAATTCTGCTTAACGTTAAAGTAAAAACTAACACACAACACAGCGGCACTTCCTTCTCGCCTGGAAGTCCAATATCTAAACCCCTCTAAAAAGGGCAAATCCTTAATCAAATTATAATGAAACGTATCGTCTTTACAGATCAGAAAACAGAGGTTCTTATTATAATCTGCATTCAGCAGGTATTTCATGTCTGCAATAAAATGTATGACCAAAGAGAAAGTGTTGTCGCTGAGTCTTTGTCCTCTGTTGTGCTCTTGCAGAACTAAATGAACCTGCGCTGAACAAATAACAAATGCAACAACAAACAAATAAATTACAGCCCGACAGCTTCTTTAAAGAATCAATTATTTTAGGTAATGAGCTCAATAACAAGCGGGACTCGTGTTCGTCCTCAGCCAGAAGCAATGTTTTAATCAAGCATCGTTTGAGTAGAAATGCAAACAATCTCATCAAAAAGTCCTGATGTTGAAACAGTCTATTTCTGATCTTTGCAGCAGAGATTTAGGTTTTATTTATGAAGGAGCTTAAAACGTTGCCTTTTCTCTATCAAGCTAAAAAGCAGTAACGACAAGAGAGGTGGCTTAAGCGCATTTTATCCTTCAGTTGTTTCAATCGAAGCCTTGCTCTGCTTTGGTTAATAGGCGTTCTGAAGTGGTCCCTAAATACCTGAATTTCCTCTACGAACACTGTTAACGCTTTGAAACTCCACAAAGTCAGTTTCTAAAGATCAACACTGAGCTGGGAAAAGGTTTGACGCTGTAAACACTGTTTCTTGTTGTTACAGTGATGAAGAATACAGCTGGCTACAGTTACGGAAAATAAACGCATTCAACAGATGCAGAGGCTCGCTTCAGAAATGCAAAAGAGTATCCGTCTGTTTATGAGCCGAAGATGACTCAATTTTCCCGGCTCATAATCACAGTGTTAATTCCATCCTCCATCATTTTCTAGTTAATACAGCAGAAGCCTTGATGATGATGATGATGATGATGATGATGATGATGATGATGATGATGATGATGATGATGATGGCATCAGATGCTCGGCTAATAACTGAGAGGAACATAGCGACCATTAATACGAGCATTTAATGCTTTAAACATGAGAGTAACTTGTACTTTACTTTGAAGGAGCCTATTTCTGTTCAGGTTCATATCAGTATGTAGTGTCTCTTCTGGGACATGTCTCCATGCTTTAATGTTCAAAAAGCTCTTTATTGTTCTCATACTGCCCGTGCTGCAGCACCTCTTTTCACCCTCTTCTGAAACCAGAGACCAGTCTGCTCTGATTGGTTAGCTGGCCGGCTTTGTTGTGATTGCTCAACCACTTAGACATGTCCCGCCCCCCTTAGCCTATTACATACAATGTGTCGGAGCGCTAGCCAGCAGAAAAGTGAGAGTGTTACATAATGAGGTCATGTCTTGTTATATTGTTGTTTTGGTTCTTCTGCTGAAGGGAAGGACCTGAGTTCTGCGTCTGTGTGAGGCTCACCTTTCCTTCAGCGCGCAGTAACGTGAGAGCGCTGATCAGAACTCGTTAGGAGATAAAAACGTTGTGGGAGCTGGCTGCCCCCGACAGAAGGCTGTTAGCATGCACACATTGTTTGTGTTGTTGTGAATTCCTGCGAGCCAGAATCCACTCGGGATTAGACTAATGAGCCCGGTGTGTGTGTGTGTGTGTGTGTGTGTGTGTGTGTGTGTGTGTGTGTGTGTGTGTGTGTGTGTGTGTGTGTGTGTGTGTGTGTGTGTGTGTGTGTGTGTGTGTGTGTGTGTGTGTGTGTGTGTGTGTGTGTGTGTGTGTGTGTGTGTGTGTGTGAGATCACCGAGGCAAACTACCTCCTCGCAGCCATTTACTGACGTGAGGAACATGTGAGAGTGTGACGCTCATTTCACAAGTTCCTCATCACCAGTTTGGCTATTATCACATCTCAGGTGCGCACCCATTAAGCAAATGAATAGGCATTACCATGGCAATAAACATTAGTCTTGTGATTCATTATATTAGTGTTTTCCTGTTATAGTCTGAGTCTCTGGGATTGCAAAATAAAATAAGTTCCACTCGGTCACATTGGAACCTTACGTTTTATCATACAGATGGGAGCATTATTATGAATTAATAATAATGCTGATTTATATTCATATTAATTAGTAATTAGCATTCTTAGGATGTATTCAGGTCCCTTTCACTTAAAGGTGGGGTATGTAATTTATTTCAGATACACTTTTTGTTATATTCCATGGAATGCACTTAACATCCCGATAGCAATGAATATATGAAACGCTTTGACAATAAATACATAAAAAAACATCATCTGTGGAAGCCGTGGCGCTGTAAAAAGCACGACCAATCATCTGAGCCGGCCCGGCTAAAATAACTGGATGGCCTACCTGCCTGTCAGCCTTCATGTGCGCGTTCGTGTGTGTTGGAGGAGGGGCTCTGTAAGGAAGAGGCAGATTTTTTCCGGTTGTGTATTTTCAAATTCTAGCCACCTTTAATTAAAAGTATCAGTACAAAAATGTAATAGGACAGCATAACAGTAATGTATTAGTCTTTTCTTTTCCTTTAGTATCTTATCTTATTTTTAAACACAAAGAAAAATGACAACCAAGATGGCCACATGAGCAGAAAACCCAAAGAAATCAGGGTTATCAAACTAAATAGTTGAACAGAATATTCCTCAAGTCTTTGTTCATGTGAAAGAAAGACTGATACATGGAAATGAATCCCCAACCACACCAAGATCACGTTAAAACATACGACCGCTGCTCTTCAGGAATAGCTTTATATCTTCAAACTCTGCCTTGTCTTTAAATGATATGTTGAGTGTAGTAACCCTCTTTGAACTAAACATGGTTTCTGTGCTTTGGCTTTACTTGAATCTCATCCTTTCATTGTTCCTTATCGCTAGTAGTTCTTGTCTGACTATATTTAGGTTGAACTGCAGATTTCCTCCATTTCAACACATGGTAAGTGCACCTAAAAGCAGGTGGATGGATACACACATCTGAAAAAGGACCTTGATCAGGCACTACTTTTTTGTAAGAAGATTTAGAAACCACTGACTCGATCTATAATGTTGAATTGTTTTTTTAAAGCTTGTAATGTTTTTATAAAGACTTGATCGGTAAAGTTACAGTACTGGGAGAAAAATGTAGTGATAGTGTAGTCATTTGTAAAGTAGCTTAGATTGTGTATTCTCAGTTAAGTACAACTATGTCAAATAGTACTTAAGTATTGTACTTCAGTAAATGTACTTTTTGTTGCACTGTGGATGTTGAAAGACTCTCCCATGCGTCCTGCTTGCAAATATGAAATCTGTCGCCTCCCAGGAGACTATTTCTGCTTGAGTGTTGTCACTGGCAGCTGGTGTTTAACACACACACACACACACACACACACACACACACACACACACACACACACACACACACACACACACACACACACACACACACACACACACACACACACACCTTCTTCTTGGTAACTGAATATTGTGTACTTAAAGTGTTGTCGAAGGGAAGCCGAGCTTTTCTCCGCAGGACTGTAGTGTTGGCAATGTTTTATTGATGTCTTCTTTTTGTTTTTCTTGGGCTTGTTGTTATATTGCGAGAACACAACAGTAATTGCTCCTTTGGGATCTCCATCAATGGGATTTATTACACTTGCACTCCAAGATTTAACAGCCGGTCTGGAAGAGGAAGAAGTTGGTGGAAAATTGCCTGTTTTCCCTTGTTCATAACAAACGTGTCATCTCAACTTTGACGGTTAACGGTTCCATATTTAGACACACTCCCTACACACACATATATGCACCTTCTTAAGACAGAATGATACTGCACCTTCTATCTTTCAGTTTTATTTCCATCTCGTGTAGAAATCTGTCTTTTTCAGTGGACGTGATGTGAAATAATGTCTTGCACCTTTTTGCTCAGACCTCTCCGAATAATTCCTCTCGCCAAACTCTTAATAACATCATCTTCTAGTATCGATTGAGTCCATTGTTTATGAGGGATAACCATGACCACGAGTCCTAGCAACTGATCTGAGAGGATTATGGGAACGTATGAGCCCACCACAGAGGGGTTGGGGCCCAATAACCAGGTCCAAGGAATAATCAAATCCAAAAAGCCGATAGCCAAAATTCTTGTTTCAGTGTTCTGGTTCCTAAACATGGCATTATAGGAAGATTCAAAATTCAAAACTTTGTGAATGCAGAAATAATGAAAAGATTGTTAGTTGATCATTTTATTTAATAACAGCAACCAAATTAAACTGAATGCAACTCAGTTTCATAAACCACAGTTTAGAGTCAATCGTGAAAATGAATATACATTCTAGTAAAAGTTTCATATATTCTATATTTTTCCTTCCCCCCCCCATATATAGTAAAATATAATTAAAGAAATGTAATAGATAAGGAAATAAAGAATAATAACAATAATACATGTACCCATATACTCACATATGTACACCCACAAATACACATATATATATGTACATACCCACATCCATACCCACACATTTACATACACATACACACACATACACATACACATTTACATACACATACATACACACATACACACATATACACATATACACACACATACACCCATATACACATACACGTATATAAAAAACAAAATAAAACATACATTCATAGTCCCCCCTTTCTTCCTAACTTAGTGTCTTAAGTTCAGCTATGTACTGTAGGCTAAATGTTTTTTTTATGTAATAAGCATGCTCCTGTTTTGACCCCTTAAAAAAAAAGGAGAACCGATAAGAACCAGACTCTTTAAGCAGAACCGAAAATGTGAACCGTATTTGGTTAAATGCAAACACCCAAACCTTCTACCTCATCATAAACATCATGTTTAATGTTCTCATAATCAAACTAAATGTGGTGTTGATGAAGGCGAGCTCACTTGTGAAACCGACCTTACTGTCTGACGTGCTTGGGAGGAGAGATCGTGCAGATGTTTTAATGAGGGGTTCCAATGATTTGTAATTGAATTGATATCGCATTATGGACCTGTGCAATATCTGAATTGGCCTTTTATGGTAAGCTAGCAATATGACTTTTTCAGAGTTTCAGAGATGTTTTCCAATAAAATTTGGTAAATAAATGTCTAGATTCATGTTGATATTACTAAATCTAGTACTGCCTTCTGAGTCTCAGAGTGAAAGAGTGATAATAATTTATATAGCACCCTTCATGCATCGCATTCAGCCCAAAATTGCACACAGATGAGCAAGTTAGGCCAACACAGGATATGGACATGTGCTGTTAGGCCAGTGGTTTCCTGTTAGGCCAATTCAGCATATACAGTAAGATGAGCAAGTCTTTTTTTATCATGAAAAACACATTTGTTTTTTTACAATTATAATTGATTATCTTTTATGAATATATCTGGTTGTATATATTGCTCATTTTCCATAAAAGAAACAAATGCATTTGAGTTTGTGTTTTATTTGAGTTTGATGCATACAAATACTGTACTGTATATGATGATTACTTTTACCATAGAAGGCCAGCTTGACCATTTGGTAGAGGCCCATAAAGACAACTGTGTGGTCAGTCAAAAAAAAAAATGTGTTTGTGCTTATTTGTGGCCCATTTGATAAGAAAATGCAAAAAAATTATTTTTCCATAGCTTTTTTCTTGGTCCGGCAGTTAAAGGGTTAAGAGCTTTGTAAAGGCAACATATGGGAAGACATCTCAATGAATTGTTGTGGAGCCGTAGAGAAGCCGGTTCTACAGACTCAAAAAGGAATCCTTATTTTGTACAGATCCTCCTAAAAAAAGAACCAATGCTTAATTCAATACATTTTAAATGATAATAAGAAAAACATTCCACCATTTAAAAAGTCGTGCAGCTCTAGTTTTAATGAAGTGCCTGAGTCGGCTGTTTCACACTCACATCTTGACCTCATCAGATATCATCATGCCGCGCTGCTGTGAAGCAACGAGTGTGCGTTTCTTACTTTCCCGTCATCAAAGGATGCCCCTGAAATCTCTTGTATCTCTCCGTAGGCCTTGCCCTACATTTCTTGGCCTCCAAAGTGTTTCATTCTCTGACAGCCACTCCTTTCTCTTGCTCTTCTTTTTCATCATTCAGATTGCCTTTCATTTCCCTCCCTCCGCAGCCCCCCTCCGTCTGTCACCTCCTCCCTCTCGCTTTTTGTCTTTTCCGCCCATCTCCCTGTCCCTACTTGCTTTCCCCTCCTCCGCCTTCTCCTGCTGCTGCAATTTCAGAGTGAGAATACAGGCAAGGGAGGGAGATTCTTTAGTGAATTGCACCTCATGCCAAGGCAATCATTCCTTCAGGGAGGTGTCTGTGTGGTCCTCACAGCAGCCCCTCGTTCTGCGTGGAGGTTATAGGGACAAGCAGTGGCTGCATTGTACCGATTGCACCAGGCTGATACAGAGCCCATTAAGGGAAAGAAAGTGTTTGTTGTAACGAGGCGCAACCCGATTGTCTCCACACTCCCACTGACTCGACACGTTGCCTTCGATCCGCTCTCTCCAGCAGCTCAGACTAATAGAAACTCACAGCAAGCTCCGGGTCAACCTTACCTGACGAGGTGAAGAGGAGGAGGACGAGGAGGAATCACGTTTTATACAGAGAGAGCAAGAAACGAGATGCAGCATTCTTCTTTTCACCTTTTCTGCGAAGGTGGTTGAGGAGAGTTAAGGTTTAATGACACATCGTTGCCTTCAGGGCAGAGTCGGGCTGCACGTGACCTGCAGAGGCGTTCGCTGCTTCAGATACATTTTAGATTAGGGAGTAGACTGTGAGAAGGGAACGAAGACGTGGACTCAGTGTGGGTGGACACAGCTATAGTAAGACCTGTATAACTTTAGTAAGACCTGTATAACTTTAGTAAGACCTGTATAACTTTAGTAAGACCTGTATAATAAACAATAAAATACAGCCCAGTATAGTAGAAGCACTGTGGTCAAGCTTTGTTGAGACAGTGCACAGAGATGATGCTACAATGTTGTGGTCAGTTTTGACGACATAATATTTGGTGTTCTTTGATTTGATTAATATTCTATGTGTGTTTTTTTGGTCAATCTACTGCCTGTTATACCCTGCAACTGCAGTTCCCAATTGTTTGACCTCTTAGTTTGAAGGAATGTCTTCTTGCGAGCTCTTGATTTAAGTAAGATTTCTACAAAGTTGTGCGAAATACAATTGACATTTCCACAAGATACGTTTACTTCGAGGCCCTACAGTATGTAAAGAGTCTGAAATCCCTGTGTTGGACTCTTTTGGTTACATTACATGTTAGACGCTTTTATCCCAAGCGACTTAATACTCAATACTGGGGGCAATCCCCACAGGAGGAATTTGGGGTGAAGTGTCTCAGGGACACAACGAGATGCTGACTGCAGTGGGACTCGAACTTGCTACCCCCTGATTCGAAGTCCAGCACACTATCCACTGAGCCACAGACGGCCGATTAACTCGAGAATGACATCACGATGTACCACTTGCACTCCTATTGGCTAGCGCTCCAACACATTGTACGTGGCAAGAGGTGCATGAGCATAGTATGTCCTCTTTAAAGTGATGCATTAGAACTGTTTTTATATTTCTTACCTCAGGAGTCTTCTCACGAAGCCAGTGAAGGAAAGTGTGGTCATGTAAACATTGTCTTCAACAAACTAATGTGGACAGTTGGTTTGGTCACATTGTTTTTCTCCCCGTGACATAGTCCCACATTCGTCCATAAAGAAGGAAGTTTTATGGTTCTGTTGTGACTAATAAATAAATGTTGAGCACAGCGACTGACTGTAAACATTGCATCAGAGCCATTCTGCAGCTTGTTGTCTTGTTGAGTGATATTGTACAAAACAAACTTCCAAACACAATTCATCCGGGTTCCGGCTGCCAAACTCTGATTTGCAAGTCTGCCACAGATCATACTGAAACAGAGAACTCTCAAAATGAATTTGTCATTGTAAGGGCCTCGGTGAAAATGAATAAGAGATGGAGCGAATGCTGGCAGGTGTGACGTGACTGAACCAGAGACTTCCTGTAGCTGGAGGAAGAACTCACACTTTCTTTATCTTTGCTCCCGAACATAAAATTGTTTTAATTGTTGTGTTATGTGCATGACCACAACATGTTGACCACAACATGTTGACCACAACATGTTGACCTCAACACATCCGTAGTTTCCAGACTCTCAATACTATTATTCTATTTCCTTTGAATACAGTCCAACACGTTGTCTATTATTTCTTCTTCCTGTAGGAAAACTACTAATGCTACTAACGTTTCCAATCCAAAACAACATTAATCTTTAATGTTTTAAATTCAATCACATCTGACAGGAGCACACATAGTCAGCTTTACTCAATAAAAGAGCACATGAGAGGAAATGTTGTATCATTAGTTTGTCCAAGATGCATTTTAAATGGTCAGTTGCTTTTATTAAATGGATTTAAGTGCCTACTAATAAGATGATGGCTAACTTTACTCAATGACAAAATCCTTTATGGATTAAATGTGCGTTTAGTGACGGCTGCATTGTAACGGTTTTTGAATTACACATCATTTTAAACATTATCTTTTATTAATGTTTTTCTCTCCCTATCCCTATCAGGCTACAAGATGATTCTATTTGGCCTTTTTATAACTGAACAACGACAGCCTGATTACCTTTCTGTGTGTGTGTGTGTGTGTGTGTGTGTGTGTGTGTGTGTGTGTGTGTGTGTGTGTGTGTGTGTGTGTGTGTGTGTGTGTGTGTGTGTGTGTGTGTGTGTGTGTGTGTGTGTGTGTGTGTGTGTGTGTGTGTGTGTGTGTGTGTGTGTGTGTGTGTGTGTGTGTGTGTGTGTGCCTGTGTGTGTGTGTGTGCCTGTGTGTGCCTGTGTGCCTGTGTGTGCCTGTGCCTGTGTGTGCCTGTGCACATGTTTGTGATCAAAGTAAAAGTGTTCGGCCAATGGAAAGGGATGCAACAGTTTACAAAACATCACACACACACACACACACACACACACACACACACACACACACACACTCAGTGAAGAGCCCTCTTTACGCTCTTGCTTGCTTTGAAGATCAGAGCTCGGCCGCCAATCTCTCCTCTTCTTCAAATGCTGTGGATGGACTCAGCTCTCGTTTCAACTCTAGCCCCCCTTTAGATGATCAAAACATTCTCTACCTCCATCTATGAACTTCTATTACTCTCTTTTTAGGCCAGATGCTGGAAAGAAAAACAGTGAAGTAGATAATTGCCCTCCATCAAAGATGCCTTCTTTTGGAAGGTGCTCACAAAAAAGCTCTGCCCTAATGAAGACCAGAGGGTCGAGCTGTCAACCTGGAGTCCCTCCGCCCATCACTGGATCTCTAATTGCCCCTGTTTCGATATCTCCCTTTCTCTCCCCTCCTCGTCCTCCTCGTCCTCCTCGTCCTCCTCGTGTTCATTAGTTCTCACTAGCGCTCGCTCTTCTCTCAGCCCTCTCTAATGAGCGGTCAACGAGCTGCCGGACATTGCACACGGCCTTCACCATCGCCTGCAGCCCCTCTAAATAAAGCTGCTTTCACTCGCTTGTTCCTCCGCTCTGTTGTTGCCTCCAGCTGTTTAGTTTTGACTCTAATTGGTAACTGCACTCGTCCCGCCTTCTCACATCCGTTCCTCCTGCGCAGCTTTCAACTCTAAATGCCGTTTTGTTATCTCTACATTCATTCACTCTCTACACCGTCTATTTCTTTATCCTCCCATTTGCCCCCTCTTCCTCACTTCCCTTTTATCATCTCATATCTTATATTGCACATTTTGCCTCTCACTGCAGGAACCAATTAGAAGTTAGCTTATTACTCGGGGCATTTTTGTCCCTTTTTTATCTGATTTTCAGAGCTTTTTTATGGCCCTTTTCAAAGCCAACGTTACTGAATGATGAAACAATACATTAGCATTGCAAATATCAGCTGGATCCAGCCTTGAGAGATTTGCTTTAACTTCACCGCCCTGTTAGGAACAGCTGGATGTTCAGAGTGTTGTGATGCAATTTCCCCCAACCAGCCTGTCCTCCTTCGCTTTGTTGGAGTTGATTTTGTTTGAAGATTTCTTTATTTTTTCATCATATTGGTTCTTTTATGCAGCTGTTTGCTGTTCAGCAGTTTTAGCCGTAGCTGCAGGGAGGGAATAGTTGGTGAGTCTATTGGGAATATTTCAACATCAACTTTTTATTTGTTAAGTTAAAATAGCAGAACATCTACCAGATATGATATAAAGCAGACAAGAAGCACAATTTCTCCATATTTAATTGGCCTCTAACAGCCTTTTTCTGCCATTTGTTGCTTTCCGATCAAGTGATTATCAAAAAGGTTGATGTCTGTTCATATATAAGTATTTCGTGCCCCTTGTGACATGTTTCCATGCTTTGACGTTCAAAAAGCACTTTATGTGTGTGGGAGAGAAACTCCCTCTGGAGACCACTTACATGCACAACAACATATCACTACAGCAAAGGGGAAAGCATAATAGGGACCCTTCATCCTGGAAGCTCTATGAGTGGTTTTGTACTGCTGTTTCGTTCATCTCCATGTATTCTTTTGGTTATTCGTCACACAATCGACACTGGAGAATGTAACCCGTGGGCCATGAAGGACATCCACTGCCCCGTTTGCAACACATGAGCAGCGTGACCTACGACAACAGATTCTTATATGAATATTCGGCTCAGAATTTCCCCCTTTTCGCTTTCTTTTTCACAACTTACAAGAGCATTTTTGGCCACCATTAATTTCTGACTGTGGGTTTGAAGGCATTCCTCTGAGGGAGCAAGGCCAAGAAAAGAAACCAAGGCATCTTTGAGGAGCCTAAAGGTCAGGCCGGGGGCCCTGAGGAGGCTGAAAATGTTCTGTTCTGTTGTTGTGTATCTGAACATGAGACAGCCAGACGGCGTCCTGCTGGGCTGCATGATTGCCGCCTCTCAGCGCGAGCATTTACCGTCCATATCTTCCATTTCACATCCTTTAAGCCCTCGCTCGATCCCCCTCCCCACTGCATTCACCAACACAAAATCAATAACAACACTCCAATGCCATTTCTCCGCTCAGAGGGGGTATGGCTCACGTCAAGCGTAATGGTTCACTGGAGTGTAAGTGTGTCTTTTCCTCTGGGGACACAGCTGAGTTGGGGGAGAGAGGGGGGGGGGGGGGGATTCGGGCGAGGAATTAAAGCTGATTTCATGCCCCCTTAAGACCCATGTGAGTTTTAACCACCAATTATTGTCTGTGTTAGCCATGGGCAGCGAAGGGCCCTGAGCACCAGTGGAGGAAGAATAACTCAAATCCTTTTGACTTTAATAGTACATTTTCAGAAAGACTCTGTTACAAGTAAAAGTCTTGCATTTTAAAGTCTTACTTTTTTATTTTATTTTTTATTTATTTATTCTACTAAAGTCATACAAAAACAAAAACGTATAATTCATACACACAAATGAACAAAATTAGTAGAAGGGGGAGGGCTGAAGCATAGCTTATGGGAAGTAGCCCTCCCGTGCATCATCATTAGCATCAATATAACAATGGCATTTATTTTGTCAAAAACGTATAGAAATTAAGGAGAACAAAAAACTAAAGAAAGCTAATGAAAACTGAAAAACTGAAAAAATTAAAAGTTAGGGCAAGAAAAAAGTAAATGCATATATAAATAATACTGGGAATATCCAATATTTGTTAGCTGGAGTAATCTGCAAATAGAATTGTTTTTACTTTAGTTTTGAATTGTTGATGACTAGTAATACTTGAAAGGTCTGGGTGAAGTCCATTCCACGTTCTAACTCTGATTATGGATAAGCTGTGAGTTGATGGTTGTTCTACAGAGCTTGCTACACAACCAGTTAGGATGCCTGGTTGGGTATTTCCTGACTGTGGTTTGGAACTGCTTTTGAATGTTAGTAGGCATTTTGTTATGGAAAACTTTGATAAAAGTACAAAAGTATTGGCATCAAGTAATACAAAAGTTGCATAAAGTAAAATACTCGTAATGGTCAATTTCAATTGACTTCATTATGACTATTGATGCATCACTGGTAAAGGTAGAGCTACATTCAAATCTGCAGAGTGAGTTCTTTTAATTGTTGGTACTTAAAGTATATTTAGATGCCAATACTTTTACTTGAGTAACATTTGAGTATTCCTACACTCTGGTACTTTTACTTTGACTTAAGTACAAGATCTGCATAGTTCTCCCACCTCTTGTATTAGCTAAGAGTAAGTCACTTTTTCACATGTTGATTAATGGTGCAGCCCTATCCAGAACAACCTATTAACACTGGAAACACACTCATGTTTGTTCAGAGCTTAATAAGCAGCAGAACATTATCTTTGGTCCCCCGTCTCCCTCTGCTCTCAGAGATGCTGCCTACCCAGGTGGTCCAGGACCAGAGCTTTCTCTCTCTTTCCCATCCTCTCAAGGTTAATCCCCTCCGCTCCGACAGCCATGTTCTCCTCGGGTCAGAGAGCCGGGCAAGTCAGAGACGTTTCCCTGTGAGCGAGGCGTCGCCGGACAGAAAGAGGAAACGGAGGAGGGCGGAGCGGAGATATGTACGATACGATAATACTTTAATGGTTAGATCAAGTCGGAAATTGGACTGTCATCACAGCGGCTCCATGTGTAACATCAACATAGACAGATATCAAGACACCATTTTTTTTTTTTACATTCAGCTCTGTGTTTACTGTGAGGATTGACTGGAGCACAAAGGAGTGCTTCAGTCTGACTTTATTGAATCGCGGGACCCTGTACCTCGTGTGACTGTTGTCTGTCGGTGCCTTTGTACCTTCACTAGGACGCTGTGGATGGATGTGCTGTTTATTGAAACCAGGGCAGGCTCCCGGTGTTTGCACCAAGTGGGACAAGGTTACACTATTAGGCAAGAAGACTCATTATGAAACGAAAACAAATTATTATGTCGCTTTGTGAGGAGTGAGCTCACTGGGTCAGGATCCTCAAATGTGACAATATACTGCTTTTCTCTATTTGTTATGATTTTAAATGGAGTTTTGGGCAAAACTATAGCTGGGAAAGAGTAGCTTAACCCTAAGCTGCTTAACCCTTACCCTGACCCTAAAAAACTAACCATTTATTAACTAATCAACAAAGTCATCTGAGTAGCAGCTTCACAACGATCACATATTGTTTAAATCATGAACTGATATACTGGACGTATTTTCCTTTTCAGCTCAATTGTCATTTCCTTATTTTACTCACTTTTTTGTTTATTTCTATTCTTGTCAACATTTATTTTTATCATTGTTGACATTTAAAATAGTTTTTTAAAAAGCTTTTTAAAAATAGTAAAATATGTGTTCTTGAATTGTTCCACTTAATTCCTCTTATTGTATTCATGTATCCGCTAGGGATGCCAGTGATTATTCGATTATTCGAATATTCGTTACAGTCTCCATCATCGAATATTATTTTTAAAAATCGATTTTATTTATATATTTTTTTATTATTATTTATGTTTTGTTTTTTCTGGCTTAGTTTCAACCAAAATATAGACTAATGCTAATAATAGTAATAGTATTAATAATTGTAAATGGCCATTGGTCACACCACCAGTTTGTTTTACTGTAAACTTGGAGGAAGCCTGCGTGCAGAGCAGACTGCTGCTGCAGCACGCTACACACCGACCCCGCCCCCCCCCCCCCCCTCCTCCCCTCCTCCCTCACCCTCACACGTGCGACTAAAGATGAACAAAGCGGCAGGTAAAAAGAGTTCCTCCTCGTGGAACTACTTCGAAATTACAAGTCCAAAGGAAGTTAAATGCAAGCTCTGCGAAAAGACGTTGGTCTATCACAGCTCAACCTCAACAATGCGTTCGCATTTGAGTGCGAAGCACGCCAAAGAGGTTACAGAGAAAGACGCTGCACTGCTGCGCATAGCGCATCTCCAAATAAAGGCAATGGCAGGCACTTTAGAAAATAACATAGTCGAATAATCGATTATTATTCGCCAGGGCTGCCGAATAATCGATTTTGATCATGTTCATTTTCTGGCAAGCCTAGTATCCGCTATACACCAAATCAAGTTCCTTGGATGTGTTAAGACTACTTGGCTAAATAAACCGGATTCTGGTTCTGATATTTGATCTTCATGTGTTCTGCTCCTCTACAATGCATCAGATTAAAGATGGATATTGATCGTCCCTGAAGGAGGGCCTCAGCCTCACACGAGGGTACGGTTGACTTATACATTTGTGCCATACATGCATCGATGCTGAATTATTTATGCTTCTTAAAAGGTCTAGCTGTACTGCCTGTTACATTCATAACTGCCTCTTTTTAACGGGGATGGCAGCCACTTACTCGATGATGCTAAACTACTTTGACTTGCTTTTATCACTGATGAATCTGTGTTTGCTTTGAGCAAAGCAGACAACATGTTTTCTTCTTTCTTATGTCTATTTTTATACCTCCAGACAGAAATAACCAAATGTTAATCCGAATTAATTTTGATTGGATATTCATTTGTGTGACGTTGCTGCCTGCAGCTTTGATTAACGGCACACTGATATCCTTCGCTTTAAAAGAAAATCCAAACACCTGCAGTTTTAATCTCATAAAAAGGATCAAAGGTAGGTTGTTGTGAATTAAAGAACAAAGCCAGCGATTTCAAAACACATTAATGATACATGTGAATTATGAACCATTTATCACATGAATAATTGAGCACAGATTTCATTGCTGTTTTGTCGAGGATGAAATCCATCTGAATGAAACATCCAGTTTCTATGAACGATGGGCAGCATGTCTTATTAGAATCCCCATAAGCACCAGCTATTAGCGTTAGCATGAATCCACATTAGCATTAGCAATTCTACCTGCCGCCCAAACACATATTTACACACAATAAACACATGACGCATAATTAAACATCTCATCTCATGTCATTAAAAATTAAGTATTAAGTAAAAAACAAAATTATCATCCTTTCAATTATCATCAAGCCAAAAATAACAAGATCAACTGCACACACACAGACACCGTTCATTATAATAAAAAATGAAGATGCTATTTAATGGTAAAAACCTTCCTTTTTAATAAAGCATGTAGTTTGGGCTGGTTTCAACCGACTAACATCCGTACCATGCTGCGAATGGATCTGGCCCTTCCTACATCCAGGACATGGTTAAACCGTACACCCCAGCACGTGCACTCCGCTCTGCATCAGCCAGACGGCTCGCTGCACCCGCACTGCGAGGGGGACCCAAGTTCCCATCAGCAAAAACACGTGGGTTTGCTATCCTGGCTCCAAAATGGTGGAATGAGCTCCCCATTGAAATCAGGACAGCAGAAAGCTTACACGTCTTCCGGCGCAGACTGAAAACTCATCTCTTTAGACTCCACTTCGAGAGATAGAATTACTAACAAAGCACTTATATACTAATAAAGGGCTGGCTTATCTAAAGCCAGTTGAGTAGCACTTGAAATGTTTTAGCTGTATGATTCTGTTTTAAGTATCTTCTTGGTCGAATGCACTTATTGTAAGTATCGCTTTGGATTAAAGCGTCAGCTAAATGTAGTGTAATTCTTAGATATTATGTTTAATTTTACTGTTTTTGTTTGTATTTTACATTCCATCTTGTAACTTTATCATATCTTTAGAATTTTCTTACATCATTTTACATTTTCATTCATATCTGTTGCTCTGTAAAGCCCTCTGAGATGGGTTTTGTGATAATGGGCTCTATAAATAATATTTGATTGGATTTTTATTTGAACAGACATTTGATCCAATCTTTAGTATTCTCTTGTGCACCGGCAATGAACGAGATGAACTCCATCGACTCCATCGCCTCACACCAAACCTCCATATTGGATGGCTCACGTAATTCCGGCTAAAATAGGGAGTCTAGTCCAGACATCCAGCCTATTTCTCAGTAATAGCCTGATGGAGCTCCCTGAAGAGGCCAATTCTGGCCAGCGAAGCCCCACTTAAATTCTCCGTGAGACAGAGGAAGAGAGAATAGCGTCTGCGGAGCCACTTAAAAGCCCCCGGGTGAAAATGGGTTTTCTGACCTGCTCCACTGGTGCCGCAGCTCTGTGACCAGATTGGCTGCCAGGTGGGAGAAGGAGGGGGAGGAAGAGGGGAGGAAGATGGGAGGAATGGATGGATGCTGCTGCTGCTGGTGATGGTGTAGACCGCTAGGACCTCATTAGCTCGACATTTCATCAAACACTACGGCACCGGGGTGGCTCTCACTGCCTCCATATATCTCTTTCTCTTAAGCCAGACTTTCTTTCTCTTTGTTTTTATCGCTTTACTTCACTCTCTTTCACACCTTCCTCTCTGTGCCGCCGCTCCTCCAGGTCTCATTAGCCAGATGAGGCCGTTCGTCTGGTGATCTGACACTAAGTCAAAGTCAGCAGATGAGGGTGATAACGACGCATTTCCCATCTACTACACTCACACTCACATCCAGCTATAATCATTTGTTCTTGTTAATGCCACGGAAATGTAAATTTGTTATGGCTATAAGAATGTAAATAACATCATACTTCTGCTGGGGAGATAGTTCAGGTGCATTAAAGGGCTCTGCAGGGCCTGGTTTGCATATCATTGCTGCTCAGTGCAAGGGGGGGGAATCAGAGACACACCCACATGCATCAAAAGTACATGAGGAATAACATCTCACACACACACGCACACGCACACACACACACACACACACACACACACACACACACACACTAACAACATGCAGAGCAGCTTTACATAAATAGATCATTAATGCTCATGCACAGAGAGAAAAAAGCACATTCTTAATAATACATATGTATGTGTGCAGAAGCTTGACTTCCTGTGTAGTTGAATCTGTGGCGGGGTCTTTAACAACAACATGATGACATATAACTGTACTGTATTTTTGTAATACTTTATAGCCATATAATCCAACAAAACGCTCAAGATGTCCTTATAAAAAACAAATAAAGTTTGTTTCATAAAATGAAACAAATAAAATGACTCTTCTGATGATGGGCTGATACTTTGTTCTTATTATTGGTCAATGTGTAAACTTTACTCTTGTTGAATGGATTTAGTCGATTAATTGTCAGGAAATAGTGAAACATGTCATAATACCCACAATTCAATACTTCTATATTGTTATAGTTATCAGATTTGATCTTTTGTGGAACTTAAGGATGGAGTCCAGAACAAATGTGACAGGACATTAAACATTATGCTAAATTGAAAATGCTTGCTTTCTTATCTAACAAGACTCTGAAACCAGAAGATATTCAGTTCATAACATCACATCATTATCATGTGATGTTATTATCAGTAACATCTTCCACAATATTCCTCTAGAGTTGCTGAGTTTGATATAGTATGCTGAGTACTTTAGTTTGATATTTGATAAGAATTCAACATGCGTTTTGTGCACCCGGCCTGTTGTTTTGAGGTAAACACACATTCCTCAGTAGTGTGTGAGTGGGAGAAAGATGTAAGGTGAATCCTTTGTAAGACCCCGGGGTTTCTACCTATCGCAAAAGTAATATGACAAGCTACACATCCCCAGGAGGCTCTGCCACTACCCATTTGTCAACAAAGCATTTTCTTCCTCAAACACACAGCGAGGCTTTTTACCACACTCCCCTTAGGTGTGCTTTCCTGTCTGCTTTGCATATTTCTGTATAAATCGGGGCTAAACACAACTTTCAGAGCAATTTTGACTTCTGGAAGTAAACTGAAAATATGGAGAACAAACTTAAAATTCAGCTGTCAGTGCTGCGAGTGCTTCCACCGGGAATAAAGAGGCCACACATTTCAATTCACAGAACATCATATTTGCAAAACAAAGTTCTATGTTACTGTACATTTGTAATTCAACATGTATATTTTCAACTTTTGATTCTAATGCTATTTTATTTCTATTGAGATGTTTACATTTTGGAATGTTTAATGTTAGAAAAATATCACTCGTCACCGGCTTGAGCTTCAATAATCAGGAGACATGTATTTATTATCCTTGTAAGAAGTAGTAGTCATCACATACAGAGCATCAACTAGTTCCTGAACAGTGTCCTTCACATGACATGCAAGAGAGGGAGTTACACAGTCACAAGATGGAGGAATAGAAAGCAATATTCAATGTTTACTTCAGATTAGCTCCACGTCAGAAATGATCATGCTTGTCATATGTCTCTCTCCATAGAGGCTGAATCATCATGTTAATCACATAGCTATCATATGCCTCAAACAGTCCTGATGCTCTTCTAGGTAATCACACATCCTGTTACGTACACAGCTACAGTTGGGATACCTTTGTCATCATGTGCTACTCTGATATTGAAAGAATACATTCAGTATTTTCCCAACATACTTCTTTTAATTGTTATTGTACAATGTATTTTTAAGCTGCTGCAACGCAAACATGTCCCAAATTGGGATCAATAAAGTACTTTTTATCTTATCCTTATCGTATCTTATCTATTTTCTGTTTGCTTCAATCTTGTTTTTCTTCCCTCCCCAGCCTCCCAGAATGCACTGCAAGACCTGCGCCCTGGTGACGAGTTCGGGTCACCTGATTGGAGGAGGTCGGGGGGAAGAAATCGACCAATCAGAGTGTGTCATCCGGATGAACGACGCTCCCACCGCCCGGGGTTTCGCCCGAGACGTGGGCCGCCGCACGTCCCTGCGCGTGGTCGCTCACTCCAGCATGCAGCGCGTCCTGAGGAGCCGCCACGAGCTGCTGAACGCCAGCCAGGACACCATGTTCATCTTCTGGGGCCCCAGCAGCTACATGAGGAGGGACGGGAAGGGCCTGGTGTACAACAACCTGAGGCTGATGAACCAGATGCTGCCTAAACTCAAAGTCTACATCATCTCCTGGCAGAAGATGCTGCGGCTTGACGAGCTCTTCAAGAAGGAGACCGGCAAGGACAGGTGAGGGAGAGTTCAGAGTCAGAATACCTTTATTTAGTCCCACTGAGGGGACGTGTACATTGTTACAGCAGAAAAGAGCCAAAGACAGCTTAATGTTACCTAAGAAGCATGCATAAAAAGTATTAAAGATAACAACATTTACAAAATACACATCCTGTAACAGTTCTGAGGATTTAGCAGCTAGGTATATATGTATATTGCACATCACCCTTTAAGGCTAAAACTGTGACATTAACATGATGAGCTCAAGTGATATGTCAAATACAGGAATGCATTCAGTTTTGGGGGACATCAGAGGTGCATTGTGGACAGCGTGTTCAAATAATGATTCGATTACATTATTCGTCGATTGTGAGAAAATCAGTCCTCATATTCCAAGTAAGAGGATTAGCAACATATAAAGAAAATATTTCAAACATCTGTTGGTACAAGATTCTCCAGTGTGAGCATTTGCTGCCTTTTATTTGACCAATGTGATTTGGGAGTCTTTGGAATAAATGTAATTTGGCTTCTTCACTTAGGGCTTTGGGAAAATGTGTTTTTTTTTACTTTACTGAATGATCCCTACTACTGAATCAGAAATCCTTTATCAGTCCCACAGCGAGGTCATTTACCGTGTTACAGCAAACGTTGAATAGCAGGTAAGAAAATAAAATAAATGAAATGTGAAATAATAAAAAAGTAAAGCACACATTAGTAATAAAATATACAAATAAGTATACAACCATGGCGAAAAATAATACGCAGTCATTTCAGTAAACTTAGTGACAAAGATGGTATTGAAGTATTGTGACCTTGAAAGTATTCTCGTACAGATGAACTGATAATTAATCTAATCTTTGGAGACTTGAATAACAGTGACATGGTTATATGGTGGTAATGCTTTGGGTATAAGAGTATCTTGTTGTGTAGCATTTTCAAGCCTATTAATATAATCCATGCTCCAAGCACAGTTAGATTTCTGTCTATCTGGTTACCAGTATATATTTCTCTGTGCCACAATTCTTTAGTAAATGACCTTACTTTTATGATGCTTTTATGGAAATGATTTGGCCAAAAAGCTCCTGCTCAGATAACCTGCCAGAGGAGGCAGGAATGTGCCGCAGCGTGAGGTTCACAGTCTGGTTTGATATTAGTCCAGTTGGAAGGCTGTGTGATAAGAGTTTCTCCTCAGGGCTCCAGAAGTCTATTTCTTGAAGTGGTCAGTCTTCATGGTTTGAATGTAATGGTTTCACTTTTCGCCCCAAGGTGAAGAAACACTCAAAGTGCAACATGCAAGCCGGCTAACATAAAACTTTAGAGGCAGCTTCACATATAGAACGCAAGGATAGTTTTCTATTTAAAACCAGTGTCATGTGATATTACCTGACATCAGGGAAACACATCTTAGACTGTCCTGCCATTAGATCACAAGAGGCCCTATTCTGCTTTGTGGGGTTGTCCCATGTCCTGTAGTGTGTTGTGTAGGCTTTTTGTGCATGTCAATGGTCAAAGACTAAAACCCCAGAGTTTCTCTCCTACACACTCCCCCCCCCCCCCCCCCCCTGCCTGAAACAGCTCCATTGTTTACATCTGCAACATAATGACATCACTATGTAACACTGGCGCTTCTATTGGCTAACGCTCCAACACATTATACATGATAGACAAAGGGTGAGACATCTCTAAGCAGATAACCAATCACAGCAGCCCTGGTTTCAGACAGAGGGTGAAAATAAGTGCAGCAAAACACGCCAGTGCGTCACCATCTGCCTTTTGTTTTTGAAAATCAAACTCAAAAGGCATCATTGGGTAATGAAAGTGTATCAAGTTAATGTTTCCTGCTGGGACTTCACCGAGGGAACATTTTCAAAGTAAATGTGAAATATACTTGCAATGAAAAGAAGAAATAATGTTTTGTTTACGTGTGATGTACAAATGATTTAGAAAGTCTTTTTGAGTTTCTGCAGTGTCTTTTCTCAAGCAGTGTTAGAGGGCTCAGATGTAATGAGTCCAAGCTGAGTCCTCAGTCTTGAGGCCATTAGCACTTAATGAAAATGCTATAACACACACACACACACACACACACACACACACACACACACACACACACACACACACACACACACACACACACACACACACACACACACACACACACACACACACACACACACACACACACACACACACACACACACACACACACACACACACACACACACACACACACACACACACACACACACAGCGTTTAGACAGATGTCAGGGGGAAAATGTCGAGTCGAGGATTTGTTGAATGGCCAAGACCTCCTTCAGGATCTGTGTCTTCTTCATTCATGTTAAATGTTTACAGGGAGCAAGTGGCTTCTGATGTACTGTTATCTTTTTTATAGCATTTGGCATTAATATCCGTGGGGCTTATTTGAGGTCATTTCAGTTCTGTGGAGCGTGGGAAGAGAGAGGAAGAAAGCCTCAATGCTTTTAAATCATTTTAATGATGGATAAAAGTTTAAAGGAAGCTTTCGGCATGAAATAACAACATTTTAACGCATTTATAGAACGAGCCCTATAGTTTTTTCCAGGACTGCGAAGCTGTGTGAGCTGCAGTAATAGCAGAGTCTCTGGGTAATCAACTGTGCGATCGGCAACCCGATAATTGTAATTATGGGTTATTCCGTTTCAGTAAACGTAATTAAGACGGTGTGGGATGGTGTCACATCCACCCATTTTCATAAAGCTGGCAGAGGAAAATTAAAAACTGGTGTCCCCCTGCATCCTCTGTGTTCAACTGCCATGCCTGAATGAGCCTCAACCGATGATTAAAGGCAAATGAGCTTTTTTAATTACTTTTTTTCCCTTTTTATTTATATACATCATTTTATGCTCCCATAATGCTTTGTTCTAATCACTTACAGTCTCGCTGTGTTTTACTGTAAGGTTTCTACTTGATTCTTTTGGGAAAAGTAGTTTAGTGCTGGAACAGAGTGTGTAGGTGTCAGGTTCATTCAGTTACCAAAAGACAGTTTGACCCTTTTAAAAGTAAATCTAAATGCTGAAAAGAAGATGAAAAATGCCAGCTAAAGCATTGACATTCCTGCAAAACTAAACTGGGGTGACTTTAAAGGTCAAAAAGGAGAATGAGAGCAGCAACAGAAGGCCTCGTATTCAACAGAGAACAATAGACTGTAGAGTTTACATTTACAAATCAGGTTCATATCAGTATGCTGTGCCTCTCCTGGGACATGTCTCCATGAGTTAATGTTCAAAAAGCTCTTTATTTCTCTCATACTGCCTGTGCTGCAGCACCTCTTTTCACCCTCTGTCTGAAACCAGAGCCCAGTCTGCTCTGATTGGTTAGCTGACCGGCTCTGTTGTCATTGGTCAACCGCTTAGAGATGTCCCGCCCCTTAGCCTATCACGTATAATGTGTTGGAGCGCTAGCCAATAGAAGTGTGAGTGTAACATAGTGATGTCATTATGTCACAGAAGTAAACTTAGGAGTCCAATGGAGGTGTTTCAGGCAGTGGAGGAGTGTGTGGGAGAGAAAGTCCCTCTGGAGGGAACACAGGGAATGTAGCCTTTGTAGACCATCCACACAAACGTATTTAACAAACTACAGGGAAGGGAAAAACCCCAAAAAGTAGAACAGGGCTTCTTTAATTAAACTTAGAAAACTCTACAGAGTCAATTATGAATAGGTATCTTCTAAAAGTTGGAGAACATGACACATTTTTCAAAAGACATAATTTCTTGTTTCAACAAAGTGTAAGAGTAACCTTTAAAGGTCGTTGTTTTTTATTAAAGTAGTATAAAAGTAAATTGGAGATTCTACAATTTGAAGGAAACTACTAACAGATAAAAAGAAAAAAAGATATCTAATCTGCTGCCCAAAGAATATACATTACCTGTGTGGATGCACCTTCTGAGCACAGGCCCAGAGCATGTAGGAATATATATCCACCATCTTTTGGAATAAAAGTGAGATGTTTAGTTACACATCTTTCCTGAAGCAATGAATGACTTGTAAAGAACAAAAAATAGCCTGTAATATATGTATATTTTAATAAAACAAAGCATTCCAGGAGCAGGGAAGTCTGCAGCTAAGTAAAGCAAAACACACTAGAAAATATATACAAATAAATATGGTTGTATTGGCTAAGAAGTACAAAAACGCTGTGTGAGAAGTGATTGCAAAACAAAAGAAATGTAAGCTTTATTCTTGATGCTTTCACGCCTGAGCAATGCAACACAACGGGAGCTGTGATCAGAAGGAAAGCGGCCTGAGAGTCACGTAGATACAGAAGTGAAGTACCATAAATCAGTAATCAACACCAAACTGCTTCTAATCAAAGCAGTCATTAGTAAATAAACTGTGCCTCTGCCTTCTTCTAATACGAGAAGACCTTTCACAACAAAGAATCTGCTTTTTTAAACTAATATTAAGCTCGGTGTCCGGGTGCATTTATTATGATGACAGGTGTTCAGCTTCAACGTCTTGGTTTGAACTTTACCTCACAGCGGTAACATAAACACCATTATAGTAAACTACACCTGCTCTTGAGAAATGATCACAATAAAACAACAGAATAACCAAAGAGCAGCACGATTCTCTTTCTCTCATGAGCTTCATAATTAGAAAGATTTACCCTTCTTGACTAATTTGATTCTATTAGATTATTTTTCTCAAAGTAAATGACAATATGCCTGCTGGGTCTTGTTGCCAATCAACTTCAGCGTCAATATTATGAAAACAGCCATCTCCTTTATTAGATACGAGCACTCTTTTCTCGCTCTTTTAATAGAAATACGATTTGAACACCCAAGGATCAGACTACAGTTAAACTCCTCATTAACTTTTGCTAGACTTTCAGAACTGTGTAAACACGAGGAGAGGAGACGTTTTCCTTCGCCGGGATAAATCCTTCTTCCCACTCACAGCTTGCTTCCAGTCCTTTTTAAAGACAGCCATTGAAGCTAAGAGCTCGACATTTCACACCACATTATTCATCAGCATGTTCATAAACAAGGAAAAGAGGAAGACTTCTTCAGGAAGATTAGCTGCACGCCTCCGGACTAAGACCTCCGCGCATCCACCAAAGACGGCTTGGTAACAACATGTTGCGCTTTGAACTTTGGAAGTTTTCTAATTTGGTGTGTGTGTGTGTGTGTGTGTGTGTGTGTGTGTGTGTGTGTGTGTGTGTGTGTGTGTGTGTGTGTGTGTGTGTGTGTGTGTGTGTGTGTGTGTGTGTGTGTGTGTGTGTGTGTGTGTGTGTGTGTGTGTGTGTGTGTGTGTGTGTGTGTGTGTGTGTGTGTGTGTGTGTGTGTGTGTGTGTGTGTGTGTGTGTGTGTGTGTGTGTGTGTGTGTGTGTGTGTGTGTGTGTGTGTGTGTGTGTGTGCTGTTGTCATAGTAAAGCCACAGGGCTGTGTTTGCATATCAAAACAAATCAACATGTTCCAGACAACCTGGGTCCTGTCGTAATGAAATGAAATGAGAAGTCTGTGCTCGGGCAGCGATAGCATCACTTTGGTCAGACACTGTTGTTTGTCCCCAGCACACAGACGTTAATAAATATGAAAATCAGACAAAAGTGCGGCATCACTATTCATCACCCTGTCAGTCGGTGCAGAGCACACATATTGATTCAGAGGGTTTGGGTGTTGTTTGGCCACACGGTAAAGCAGCAGGATGTGTCCATTTGGAGATATTCTTCTCCAGCAAACACAATGTTGTTGTATTAAAGGTCGGAGTGGGGCGGAAGGGGAAGACGATTGCTGTTTGCTTGACTGCTGAAAAAGAACAAAACTTAGGATGTGTCTCAAATCGCTCCCCACCTCCTACACAGTGCACTCTATTCACGATCTGCTTTGTTATTTCAGTGTCCGAATGTTTCCGAAATGTATTCTGATTAAACACTCCCTCAAAAACGGCCACAATGGATCAGTTAGTTTTACGTTGGATATTTGACATTCACTCTGGTCTTGTTACTGAATTTTACATACACAAGAGGCTTTAGAATCCACTAAAAAGAGGTGTGTCCTACTCGACCAGTTGATAAAGGCTGCATTGATTTAGCCACAGATTTTCCAAACACTATTCGTATAAAATAGAGGAAGCACTCAAATCGCATAAACAGGTTTGTCCTACTCGTCCAGTATAGTTATGTAATGCTGCTTTGATTCATAGTAGTTGTACCCGATGACATGAAAGCTACTGTATTGTGAAAACCTAAAATGATCTTCTATTCAAATATTATGTAACACAGTGATACAAATATAGGACACGTGTTTAATACATGTTTTAGCATAATTTCTCTAATACTATTAACTTGAAAGCACAGAGGTATTGAAAATAACATACACAAAATATACCCGTTTTAACAAGGCAAAATTCTAACTAAATTGTTTAAATGAATTATGCGAATATATATTCAATCCATTTTCTCCTTTCTATGCAGCCGTGTATACTCTGATCAAGATTACATTTTCACACCAGTAATGATCACCACTGGACACAACCTTCTATATGCAAAATGTGCAAATATGGAACAACATATTGATTATGAAGTATTTCGTAATGTTTAAGCAGTTGTGTGTTTCTTTCCGACCAGACGTTTAGACTGTCTTTACTCCATTATTGCAAACTGTTGCTAAATAGCCAAATTCAGTTTCATATTCTCAATGCACTTTGTTCAAGTTCAAAGAATACTCTTGAAATCAAATTAATATCAACACAGCCCTCATCGAAATAATGTGTGTTAGGCTTTACTCAGTCAGAACATCCTCACAGATGATACTGTTTACCTGTCCTGTATCATATTCAGATGATACTGTTTACCTGTCCTGTATCATATTCAGATGATACTGTTTACTTGTCCTGTATCATATTCAGATTATAGTCATATTTGGAAAGGTAGTGGACTGTTAGTATGTCTGTTACCAAAGTCCTTTATTATATCTGTTTAAAAAAAGCTCTTAACATTTCCTTACCTGCTCTAAAGTGTCCCAGGAAGATGTGGTTTTTATCTGCCTCTCCTTAGGCAGGGGGAAATGCTCAGAATTCAAATGCTCAACAGGCTTTCTATTTAAAAGCTTTCTGTCTGTCTGTCCCCCCTACGCTGCTGCCTCTGTGAGAAATAAGAGAAACAGCTCACAAGCAGCCAGGCTAACCTCCACTCAGAATGTGTCACCCTCATCAACCGAGTGAGGAGAAAGCTGCCTGGTTGTTCTTGTCAACACTTTTCTTAACAGGCCGAGCTTTGTTTCTTTGAGTTGCTGTGGATGCTGAGAGTGTCTGTGCAGAGTGTGTGTGGGAACAGACGAGGAGCGGTAGCAAGCTCTCTGAAAGCAGCGGGGAGACGAGGTGGTCGAGAGAACGGCAGATCTGTCAAACTGCACTTCATCTTCTGCCTCCTCGCTGCTATTTACAGCATTCAAAAACAAATGATGACCAGGAAAGCTTATTGTAACGCAGGTTTAAAGTGTTTAAAGCAGGGGTGTCAAACTCAATTTCATCATGGGCCACATCAGCATTATGGTTGCACTCAAAGGGCCGGTTGTCACTTTAAGACTATATAAAAATACATATATAAATATTTAATATATATAAACGTATGTATTATATTTATATTAAATTATATATATTATATTATATTATATATACATTATTGCCTCTGCATTGGATCATTATCGGATAGGGTAATAACTTCATAATTAACTACGTCTGAAAGCAGAAGTCTAGGGCAAATAATTGCAAGTCTCTTCAGTGAGAATGTCACAAAAGGATTTAAAAAGAAAAGCCACATTCTTGAAAAAAATGTAAGATTCTGAAAAATATGTCATTCTAAGATAAAAGGCATATTTTTGAAGAAAAAGTCAAATTCTGAGAAAAAAGTCAAATTTGAGATGCATTGTGGGACATGTAGTTTATGGGCAACGTGCTTCTGTAAATCGGCATGTAACCGTATAAACATATTATATTCTTTAAAAGCTCTTGTGGGGCCCCATAAAATGAAGTCACGGGCCGGATTTGGCCCCCAGGCCTTGAGTTTGACACCCCTGGTTTAAAGCAAAGGTAGGATGAAAAATAACTTGTGATTGACACTTGGCTTTATTTATCGTTTGGTCTTTTTCTCTGTTTGTTCATCACTTGTTCACGATGGAAAAAGCGTAACATCTATTGGACGGATCTCCGTGACATTTAGAACAAATATTCATCATACCACGAAGACAAATCCTTATTCCTATTTTTTATTCCTAATCCTATTTAGTCCAGTGTTGTAATACCATGCTGCATTGATTTAGAGTCACTGGGTCACATGTTATGGAAGCTGTTGAAAAAAAAAAACGTTTAAACCCAAAAAATGCTTAATTTTATTACCAAAAACCTGCAAACCGTTTAGTGCTAATTTCCAAATGTAAGTATTGTGGATTAAGACGATCATAGTCAACATTATACTAGCCTAACAAGGTCAACTGTAAAAGTGAAAATTCAGATTTCTGTAATTAACAATATCTTGCAAACACACATAATTAGTTAACAGCATCTTCATAAGGAAAGCCTATAGTATCACATGCCAGCCCATCACTTCCTGCTCTTCTTTTCCCCATCAACGTTCACTTCTTCTGTCATCTGGCAAAGCTCGCACGTGTTGGCTCTGCACCATAAAGCTATCTCTTTGTGTTCTTTGTCCCAGAACGTTTCTTTAAAGTCTCGGCCAATCTGATACTTACGTTTATAAATGACTCAATGTGCTATAGGTGGCCCTGCTACCTCTTTAAATATTTGATGAGGAAGATCACATAATATAAATGATGTGCTTGAAGTAGAACACATTTCGGATTTATGAATCTGTTGCAGCATTTCAAGTAAAGGCTGCAGGCATTACTTATATTTGTTTTTGTAAGGACGTTTCCAAAGATGCCATCTTAAAATACACCTGATAGCGGATGCCTGAACACCTCCTCTGGTCCCCTGGCATATTCCCAGTGAGGTTTGTTTGAGCGTGACAGGACCACAGCTGGGCTGACTCAGCTGAAGGATTCAAACTCATCCCTGCTGAATAGTGTTATATCAGCTCATACTTTTAATATGTCACACTGTGTGTGAGAGAACAAGAGCAGTTGTGATTCATTTTTGGAAATTATAAATGTATTTAATGAATGCTGATTGTTCCAAAAGTGCACAGCAGCTAAACCTCCTGCATGACTGTGCTTGGCAGCGATTACAGACGTGGCTTCGAGCCGACCAGAATCAAGTTTTCCTCCTTTGTGAGACAGGAGCTAGACGCCATGCTCTGCTTTGAGCTAAATGTTAACATGCTCATAGTAATGTCATCATGCTGATGGTTTTCTACCCCGTACTACAGCCTCTCAGAAAGCGTTCAACTTTAACTCCAGTTACAAGTCGCATTTAATTGAAGAACGCTTGCAGTGATTGTCTGCGAGCAAAAAAATATGATTACAGTTTATGGTTTGAATCTGAAATGTATAGTGTATAGCTGTGGGGGCGTGTGGTGCAGTGGGTTGAGCGTTGTTGTTCGGATCAGGGGGTCACAGGTTCAAACCCCACTGCAGTCAGCATGTCGTTGTGTCCCTGAGACACTTCAACCCAAATGTATTTGGGGTGATCTATTTGGTCACAAACCAAAGATTTGGGAAACATCTAAGTTTGAACCTGATGATGGCGCTAGATAAGAGATGTTGAGTTCACCAATGAAAGATACACTGTCTTCTCTATGGTCATTGATTATCCATCATATCCATTGTGAAATGTCCTGGTCACACATTCAATATGTATGAAGTGATTTCACCCAAAACCAAAATGTGAGCCACAAGTTTGTCAGGGTTCATCCCCTGAGGATCATGAATATCTGCCTATCATTTCATGGAAATCTGTTTAAAAGTAAATATATTTCAGTCTGGACTAAAGTAGTTGACGGACTAACGAAAACATTTTAGCCGTCCATTCAGGCCATTAAGGCAATTTGCTGTCGGTTAATCATCAGTTCTGCAAAACACACCCTAAATACATTGGCTTGTCCCAAATGTGAGAAAGTTAACTTGAAAACCCTCTAAAGGCGACCTTAAGAGAAAGTGTTTTTATTCCACAGCCTGAATAACAGAAGCTTCTGTTAAACCGTGTGTTTTTATATTTCTACATGTTCTCATTTCTGCGTATTTCAGCTAACTTTGATTTGGGCTTATTTATTCATTTTTCTGTCAAATCCCCAGAATCAAAGTTTTGGTTATTTTGTTTAGTGTTAGTTTGAGTATTTTACTTTGAACTGAATGTTTTTTTTAGTCCTATTAGGAGTGGTGTTTGAAGTTGTATGGCTGGAGCCCATTAAATCTATTCAAAACCAACAAGGGATTCTTGAAAAATGCAAGATAGTCAGACTGTTATGTTACCTCATCTGACAGAAACCCTATGAGACGGGTCTCTCTGATGGGCATTTAAATATAGAGAGACTATCTAATGCAATGTAAAAATAATTTCATATTTCTTTCATAACAGCATTTCTCAGAAAACTCTGCTCAGTTCTTCGGGGCTAGACTGAAAACTCTCCAGTGTGAAGCAGATGGTTCTGCAGCTGAAGCTTTGTCCTCTCTACTTTCTGCACCACATGCAAATCAAGACTGCTCTCTGATTGAGGGTTTGATTATTTGATAGGGTTCATTTGCATCCATCGATACGTAGGATAGATTTGTATTTTAATGAAGCTGCGAGGAATGATCTTGCAGTCAGAAAAATTGACCTCTAGATCGAGATAAATCTTTATTCTGCCGTAATTTGCCAATGTGAGATTTTCTAAATATCTATCCCAATTAATCACATTCCAAAAAATCCAACGAGGTACATTTTTAATCCTCGTGATCTCCCACGCATGAAATCCATCTAACTGCCTGATCCTCTTTCCTCTGCAGAAGAGTCTCCAACTCCTGGCTGAGCACCGGCTGGTTCACGATGACCATCGCCCTGGAGCTGTGTGACCGGATCAACGTGTACGGCATGGTGGCCCCCGACTTCTGCAGGTGAGCTGTGGAGCTGCATGTGAAACACCATCAGCTCTCTGATACCTCATTCACACCAACGGTGTTTCAGGGCCGGTTCGGAGCTGGAGCTTGAAAAGCACCGGGTTTTCCTGTTCACACCGCAGCGGAGCAGCCTCTTAGCTCCGGAATCCGGTTCGTTTCAAGCACCAAAAAATTGTCCGGCCAGAGCAAAAGCACCGCATACGTCACGCTTACGTCGAGGCAGGGACAGAGGAAGCTGGAGCACAATGGGCCATTGTTGTTTTTGTCGGTGTCAGCTGTGAGAGGTTTCCGCGCGGTTTGGCTTTATGAAGCAGGCACGCAAACGGTTACGTCATGACGCAAACGATGACGCAACGACGCAGCACCAGTCGGACTCTGGGCGGTGTGAAAAGAGCCGGAGCTAAACCGAAGAACCGGTTCTGAACCTGAAAAGCTCTAGCACGGAGCTTGAACCGGAGTTGCATTGGTGTGAATGAGGTATAACTCCATTACTGAGGCTTTTTATAGTAGAGGCAGAGGTGGGAAGTATTGGAGTACAAATACTTCGTTACTGTACTTAAGTACATTTGTCTAGTATCAGTACTTTACTCCAATACTTATTTTCTGACGACTTCTTACTTTTTCTTCTTAGATTTTGAACACAAATACCTGTACTTTCTACTTCTTAGATTTTGAACACAAATACCTGAACTTTCTACTTCTTACATTTTCCAAACAGGCTGGTTCCTTTAGTCTGAATGTGTGTTTGGTGGCCTGATCATTATTATTTAAAGTCATTGCGTGCCTATTGATTTGAACACTATCCGTGTATCCATCATTTCCTGGTCTTCTCTAGAGAAGAGGGACCAATGAAAACGTTGTCATGTTGCCGTTGGTCACCATGGAAACATTCATTAGCTAACAAAGACATTATTGTTCTATTAATATAAAGGGAGGTCAGGTACTCTTTAAAACAGCTGCTAGTTATGGGTACTTTTTACTGAAGTACATTTCAAAGCCCTCTTTACTTTTACTTGAGTAAAGAAGTTTAGTCTGTACTTTTACCAGAGTATTTTTAAACACGAGTATCTGTACTTCTACTTGAGTGTAGAATGTCTGTACTTTTACCATCTCTGAGCAGAGGTTTAAATGCAGTCGCTCTAAGTGTATAAAAATTCACAGCAGCACATCGCTCCGATAAGAAAGATTAAAACTAAATGTATTCAGGCAGGTGATAGATAAAATGTCACTGTGACTGGAGATGATTTGATTGCTTAAATTGCCTGAAGATTAGTAAAAATGAAGAATAATTCTCACAGAGTTTTAGTATTTGTGTGCATGTGAGATAAAAGCGAAAGCAGGGGCCTCACTCTGCTCCTCTGTATGGCCACATCATTGCACAGTGTGTGAAGAAGCTTTGTTCAACATACTGTGTACAGAATGACGTTTTCTGTCATATCTGTGTTGACAGGCTTCCCTCTAGCCTTGAAGAGAGATTCAGCTCGCAGTACATTTGACATGACTTACAAAAAATTCAACATACTACACTATGACTTTTTTTCTGATATTCTTCGTCATACTAGAATGACTACTAAGACTTTTCTGACATTTAACTATAACTATAACTATTGCGGCAGTAATCTTAAACAAAGTGCCGCGAGGGACTAAACAAGAGAAAAAACACTGTGGACGCGCAAAAACTAAGTCTTTCCAACACAGTATGCGTTTGACCTTTTATTTCCAAAGCAAAAATGCAATATTCCATATCCATATGCGTGTATCCTTGTATGTATGCGTGCGTGCGTGCGTACGTGCATGCGTGCGGTCAACAAAAATTGTCCTTCTCTAGCTCACTCCCCCATCTATTACCCAGTGCGCAGGTAAAAGCAACCGGATATAAGCACAAACGTCACCACACAAATCCAATGACACGCCCCACGACTCAAAAACCATGTATCGTAACAAACACAGAAATGGCTTCATATGTGGCTCCTACAATAACTTTTCTTCAAAATTGTCCACATACTGTACTATGACTTTTTTTCTAAATCTTGACATATGTACTATTCCATAACTTGTTTTTCTACGTACTAGACGGTGACCTTTTGTTTTGACATACTTAACTACAGTATGACTTTATTTCCAAATGTTGGACATACTAAACTATGTATTTTTCGACACGCTATACTACAACTTGTTTTTCAACATTTTAGAAATATCAAACTTTTTTTAACAGTCTATAAAACCACTTTTATTTGGATTTTTTGACATACAGTTTTCAGGATTTTTCAACGTACCATACTATTACCGTGTTCATATTTTTCAACTTGATTATAGGGAAAATACTCAGAACAGGAAGTTGTTGACTCATGAAGGAGCTTTTAATGTTTCTGTTATTGGAGGTAGAATACACCATCTTTACAGGGAAGCCATTATAACCAAATAAAACCTCTCAAGATGTTCTCATTATTAGTACGGGCCATGTGGAGGAAATGGAAATAATCAGACAATTACAAACAAAATGAAACTTACTTTAAAACAGAGTGAACACAAAACCAAAATCCAGGATAAAATAATCCAACGTCAGACCCACTGATATTTCTCCCACTGAGTATCTTGAAAAAAGAAAAGGGGACTTTTTACCTTTCATAAATCTCAGAACAAAATAATATTTCCCTCTCTTTTCACTGAGCAGGTTACAATAACGTGACCATGACGCTGCTCCGCTTTAGCACACATGCAAAGGATTATGGGATACATAGCTGAGGGGGACTGTCCTGCTCCTATAGCAACAAACTCAACGAGCGTCTCATTAGCCGAGTTTAATGGTTTGAAATTACAGCTCACGTCTCTTTCCTCTCAGCCAACGCTTTAATTGGGGGATTTTATTGGACAAGGAACAAATCTTATTAGATTTCTCAATAAAAAAGAACAAACTGTAAAATGCTCAGTATATCTTTGTTCCCGCTGCTGATTGATTAAATCATTTTGGGTATAGGCACAAGTCCAATCTTATAATGAGGAAAGAGATGTCGGTTCATTTCTCTGAACAAATGGTTGTCTAAGCTCATATTTGGCAATCACTATAAGTTGTTACAAGTGAAGTCTGCAGATGTTACTGGATGTGATCCAGCTGACAATCACAATGTGTTTTATCGACGTTTTATATTATTTAAATTCTTAATGAAGGGTAGACAACTATGCAGTGACTTGTCTTTTTATTAATGTAGCATGACTTTTAATGACATACTACAGCATAACATTTTAATTACATTACTTTATGACATACTCTACCAGGACTTTAGTACAACAAGGATCATTTCCTGTCATTCTGTAACACAGAAACTAACAAGACAAAATAAAAATGGTAGTATTCCTTAAAGGTCACCTATTGTGCAAAATCCACTTGTTCATGTCTCTTCTACATCAACATGTGTCCCCTCTGTGGAAAGAGACTCTGAAAGTTTCAGGAAAAAAGATTCTCTCTCTTTTTGTCCTGATCCATTTATATAACAACCTGTCTGAAAATGTGCTGATCAGATTTTGGCCACTTTATGATGTCATAACGATGTTTTGGCTTGTGTAACCATTAGCCAATCACCAACCAAGGTAACCCCCCCCCCTCTCCTCCTTGACTACCATTGTGTTCTTTGTAACCAAATCTCTCTCAGAGGGGCATGGGGAGGGGCTCCTTATTTTCATCTAAAGTAACAGACAGAGAATCAGCACTTTTGAAACAGGTCTGAAACAGAGGGGATTATGGGTAATGCTGCAATGATCTGTTTGGTGTTTGGAGCCAAACACTTCAGAGACATGTTTTGTATCTGAGACCTATAATATATTGATGAGAAACAGTATGATGGGGGACCTTTAAGTCTGTGCTTCTTCCAGCGGTCGGACAGAAGAGCTCACAAGAGGACATCAGCCTGGTGCATGCTGGGTAGTGGAATAGCCTGAGGTCGTAGCTGGGTTAGCTTACTGTAGCTTCCAATCTGAAAACTATACTGACCTTTTTACTTTTCTCAGACACACTTTACTTTGACTAAATCCAATATTACATTTTATTTTATTACGATACCTTTTTTATTTTTGTTATGACATACTATATTATGACATTTGTTTTCGACCTACAACACTAAGAAACTTTTTTTGACATGTAGATAATGACATTTTCCATCATTTTAGACATGTTTTAACCTACTATACTGTGACTTTTTGTCGTGTATGCATGTGTGGTGCATATTCTGGTTGGAAAAAAGTCAGAACATGTTTTACTGAATCAACATTGATAAGAAATAGTCATCTATACCTAGATTAACGAAAGAATAAAAGCCACATATATAGTTTTAGAGTTTGTGCATGATAAGTATCCCGGGGAGTGGGATTTAAATATTTGAAATCAGGCAGCAGGGTAGCAATTAGTAATACATCTTTGTATGGACCACCCGATGTAAGAAGAGAACTCATACATGATGTGATAACGTGTGAATATTGGAGGCTCTTTTGTCCTAACTTTCATTATTCATGCTTAAACTTTGTTTCTTAATTTGTCTTTTTCATTTAGTCATGAGCTGCAGGTGGCATTTAAAAAGCTATTAAATGTGGTTACGTAATCCATGCAGAGACGAACAAATAAATGCAAATCAGTCCACCTCTTTAAACAATACATGAAGAACACTGAAGCTGAAGTGACTCATAAAGCGTTTTTTAAATGTCAACCCCCTCTGCTACTAAAGGTGACCGTGTCTTTCAAGTGGTGCCAGGCCCCCCCCCCCCCCCCCCCAATACTTTGATAATTTATGAATTATATGATTCCTTAGTTGTTACTTGATGTCACCACATTTTTTATACCTGCAGGGGACGCTTTTCATAAAAGGATTGGCAAGATATAGATGGTTGACTTGGTCCATGTGGCTTTCTGTCGTCCATCTTGGTTTAGAGAGATGTATCGTGCACTTACACTGACTTTCCACTGAGGGGCAGTGTATGGGATGATGCAATAGGGTCCTATGTAGTGGCTGATGGTGCAACTATGCAAAAGAAAACAATGCATATACAAGAAAACACCTTTTGAAAAGCTGTCCACTATAATTATTCTGTATTTCTGCAGGGAGCCGCAGCAACACTCCGTCCCGTACCACTACTACGAGCCGCGGGGTCCAGACGAGTGCGCCATGTACATCTCCCATGAGCGCGAGCGGCGGGGCAGCCACCACCGCTTCATCACGGAGAAGAGGGTCTTTGCTAAGTGGGCTCGGACTTTTGACATCCACTTCTACCAGCCCGACTGGACACCCGCTCCTCTCCCAGCCAACCAGACTCTAGAAGCCACAGCCACCGCGGCGCCCCTGGTACCCCAGAAGACGTGAGCTGTGTTGGGAGGGAGAAAAATACTTGAGAGGTTCATCTGGGGAAAAGACTAAAGATGGGGAAGTGTCCTGCTGGATGTTTGGTGCGAACATTTCTCCAGCTCCAGCAGTGTGTTCGGTTTACTCAGTTCAAAGTTGGTCATCCATTGTACAACCTTGTAAAGTGATTTTATACAAAGAGAAACATCATTACACACTCTCAATGCATGCAGTGTCTTACTGTGGATCCTCCTCGTGTGTGTGTGTGTGTGTGTGTGTGTGTGTGTGTGTGTGTGTGTGTGTGTGTGTGTGTGTGTGTGTGTGTGTGTGTGTGTGTGTGTGTGTGTGTGTGTGTGTGTGTGTGTGTGTGTGTGTGTGTGTGTGTGTGTGTGTGTGTGTGTGTGTGTGTGTGTGTGTGTGTGTGTGTGTGTGTGTGTGTGTGTGTGTGTGTGTGTGTGTGTGTGTGTGTGTGTGTACCTGAGGGATCGTAGCGGATACTAACTTGAGTTTGGGCTCTCCACAAAGCCTCTGCTGGATGAAGGACCTTTGCAGAATTCAAGGCTCAAAGTGCTCAGAAAGAAAAATACCATTACAATGTACCTAAGTGGTGCTGGAGACAGTGCCAGATGAATAACTGTAATAGTAGTTAAAGTCCAAGTATGATTCATTACATGTTACTTGTTAGACCTGTGCTCCCCTGATCCGAACACCAACGGACTAACCCACTGCGCCACAGCCACAGCGTTTGATTCATCACCATAATTCTCTCGCTGGACTCAAAATGTGAAGAGGTCAAGTTGGATCCGATTCTTTGTGCCGTGCAACAAATCCGGTACGAATCACTTCCCTGACTTTCATTTTGACTACCTTTCAGATGTGTGCATTGTAAACTCACAAGTCTCAAACAAGTCAAACTTTGCACCCGACCCGGCTGAGTGACATGCGTGTGCTATTAACCGGAAGCTTTTATCTCGTGTGTGTGTGTGTGTGTGTGTGTGTGTGTGTGTGTGTGTGTGTGTGTGTGTGCCTCCTGGCCCGTACGTATGTATCATAAGGCCTTGTGGGCTCCTGTCAGCACCTAATAGTGCAATTTATAAAGCTACAAGCCAGATTTCCGTGTAAATGCAAAGCCATGTCACACACGACAAGTGGGAGATTAAAATGGAGAGCAGCTGCGCCATCCATCCTACTCTCCAGCGCTCATCTGCGGCCTGAATCTCCTCGCAGGAAAATTGCAGTTTTTTGTTAAACTGATGAGTGTGTGATGTGTCCGTCTTCTCGTCTCTCGCTCTCGATTGTGTTGTGTAGCACTCTCCTCTCATTTGATGGAGTGCATGCGGCTTGTAGACTAGCCCTTCCTCTATATTCTCCTCCGTGAATAAGAATCAGGTGTCTGCAGAAAGTGATGAGACCTGTGCTTATCTTAATGATTCTGGTCCCAAGTCCGTATTGATTTCCCCCTCATCTCTGTAATGTAAGTAATGAGAGGAGGAATGCCGCGGGTCAGACACAGAGGCGCTCACACAGAGCTGCAGGAGTGATGATACTGTACTGAGAGTCCTGCTGCTCGAGGAGAGACAAAGATATTTGTTTGTTTACTCATCTGTGTGCACCGCAGTGTGTATCAGCGGAGTGATACACACACTCACAGTTTGTCTTTTTTTGGGCTGCAAGCTATTTTTTATTTTAGATTAATTGTTTGGTCTCTGAAATGTCAGAAATTAGTCACCATTTCCCGGAGCCCAAGGTGAGATTTTCAGACTGCTGGTTTTGTACAAACAGACAAAAACCCAAAGATATTCCATTTGTATAACAGAAAATATAAGGTTTGGTGTTACTCTCTTCGTGCAGATATTCATTTGGACTTATCTCTCGTATCTGTACAGTAACAATGTAGCTGAAGCCAGCAGATCCTTACAGTAGCTTAGCATGAAGTGAAAATTGAAAGACAAGTCCATTGGCTGTTTTACCGGGGTTTTACATGCCTGACTACTTTTAGTCCCAGCCAAGAAAAACAGCACATACTAAAGATAAAACTTAAAATATATAATGTACTACCTCGTGATCTTTGGATGGTGGTGTAATATAACCAAGTATATGAACTAAGTACTGTCATAAGTAAAGTACAAGTATGTCAAAATTGTACTAGAGTATTCCTCTGTTATACTACTTTCTGCTTATATTCCAGGGAGGGAAAAGTCATTCTTACTCCACTACAGTTATTTGACGCTTATCTCAATTTGGCTCTCCATTGATGAATCCCTTAAATACTGTCACATGTATTTGTATGTTATAAAAACAGAATTATATAAAATACCTACCACATTGAGAGGAGCCATCATGCAGATCGCTGTCTTCTACTTCTGATACTTTAGGTAGATTTTGCTGATAAAACTAGTTAAGTAACATCTTGGATTCTGAACATATATTTGAGTATTTTTAGGACTATGGTATTTATATTTGAACTGATATATGATTTAAGTCCGTCTTCCACAACGGTCTCTGGCTCTCATTTCTGTTTCTATGCTAAGCTAAGCTAACCAGCTGCTGGCTCGGCTGCATATTTACTGTACAGACATGACAGTGGTATCAATCTGTACTCTAAGAAGTCCCATTTCTCATAATGTCAAATATGCCTTTCAAAGGGTCACTCAACTGTTAAAAATGTATTTCCTTTTGAAGGACTAATTGACTAATAATTAAGCACCAATGTTGTTAATAGGATTTTTTTGCAAATGATGAAAATGTGTCATTCCACTCAATAAAACATGTTTACTAACGGTACTGCATTCAGTAGTTTTTCAATAGAAACTGTGTGTGTGTGTGTGTGTGTGTGTGTGTCTGTGTCTGTGTCTGTGTGTGTGTGTGTGTGTGTGTGTGTGTGTGTGTGTGTCCTCAGACATGAAGATGAAACATGGAGGGGAGGCCAGTGACTCACCTTCACCCTCCACTGACGGCAGCTGTGATTCTTACTTTTCAATCTCTGTCTCCCTGTCTGCTCGTGACATCAGGCTGTGCCACACTGAAATAATAATGAAAGACATGCAGCGTTACAAGGCCATTATTCCCACGAGCTAAAAACATATCTGACCGACTTCATGGCTGAGTGCTGGACCATCTCTTTTGTGTTTGAAAAAGTACAGCCTCATAAACTGAAGGTAACACAGATCAAGCAAACATCAGAGTATGATAAAGGGAATACAAGTATGTATTAAAGGATGATAAACAATTCAATAGTGAGACAGATCAATAAAATGTTCTTAACGTGCATTAAGGAGGATTGATTTCTCATTATAAAGTATAATATCATATACTTACTTATACTAGTATCATTTCTTTGTTATATATTTTTTTTCTTTTTCTTTTATTCATTTGTTCTGTCTTTGTATACATGTATGTATGTAGGTACGTGTATGTATGTGCATTTGTACATGTGTGTGGGTATGTACACACATGTGTATGTTTATATGTGGGTATACATATGTGAGTATATGGGTGCATGTATTACTGTTACTATTCTTTATTCCCTTATCTATTAATTTTCTTTTAATATTATCTTCTACATTACTTTACTTTTACCTATACATGTATCGATTTATTTAGTTAGTTATTTAATTTACTAGCTAGGACCGGGAGGGGGGGAAGGGGGGGAAAAATATATATATATATATATATATATATATTGAATGTATGAATGTAAACACATTATGCCTGACTCAATAAAAAAAATATTTAAAAAATAAATAAAGTATAATATCATAAGACTTATGAACAGAGATGAAAATGTAGGCTTTTTATTTTTAATATCTTCAATTTAAGTCAAGGTACACCTACTGGAGCTTTTAACCAGGTCTCACAGTCGTGAACAGCAGCAGCCAGAGTTGTTCTGTTTTCATCTGCTTTTAATACTATTCTTCTCCAAATGATGTTAAAAAGCTCAAACAGCTGGATGTGAATCCTTACTTCATCAGATGGTATCACTCCTTCCTAACTGAAAGACAGCAGCAGGTGAAAGTAAACTCGACCCTCTCTGGCACACAGGTCAAAAGCACAGGGGCACCACAAGGCTGCCTTAGCTCTCCTCTTCTCTTCACACACAGATGAGTGTAGGAGTCAGCACACACACAACCACATTATAACGTTTTCTGATGACACAGCCATACTTAGTCTACTGACTAGAGACTCAGACATTTCTATTTATAAACTTGAGATTGAAGAGGTCGTGAAGTGGTGTGAGGCGCTCAACCTGGTGTTAAATGTTAAAAAAACAAAGGAAATGATCTTTGACCCCAAGTCAGTAGGTGATCACAGCCCAGTCCTTATCAACAGGGAGGGAGTTGAGCAGGTTACAAGTTTGAAATATTTAGAGATTTATTTTGATGCTCAGTTAGGCTGGGCCCATCAGGTGGATCAGGTATGCTCAAAGATAAGCCAGCGCCTGCATTTTCTGCGTAGGCTCAGGGTTCATGGAGTGGATAAATGTTAATGTTCTACAGAGCAGCAATTGAGTTTATTATTCGTTATGGCATCACAACCAGGCTTGGATTTTTGTCATTTTAGGGGCAAGGCCATTTGGCCTTTGGTGTCACTTTTTGAGACTGAACGTAGATTTTTGCTATATAGCACCGTTACTAAAACTACTGTTTTCAAGGCCAAACATAAACTTTAGATCTCATGCATTTTAATATTCATCGTGGCATTCCAGCATATCAAAATGACTTCCTACTGTGTGCTTAAAAAACCACATGTTTGTATCAGCTGGATCTTCTTTGCTTTCTTAGTTTGTTCTTGGTGTAAAATTGAGTTTGCATTAATAAAACAATGCAATCTGGACTCGGAACATAAAGCTGTTCATATCGGGCTTCACTGAAATGTGGAACTCTCTCCTGTTCTTTATTTCTGTTCTCAAGTTTGAGCTAAACAAATATTTAAATTCAAACCCACACTAAACAAGAGCCACAGAGCATTTTATATATGCTGCCGCTATTGTTGCTGATGAGAAGGAGAATCTTTGACTGCTAAAATTACTATCATCACTGCTGGGAATGATTGACATTTCAAAGGCTGGCTGACAGGAGAGCAGCTGGAAATCCTAGAGTTGTTCTGTAAATTGGACAACCTGTCAGGCGCACACCGTCTCCAAACAGCATGTGTGTGCTTCTCTGTGTTAGTGCGTGAATCATTAAATATAGAGGGCTGCCACATGGGACTAAATGTCAATGTTGTTCAGCTTTAAAGACAACAAGCAAAGTGTGTGTGTGTGTGTTCACTGGTGATAGAGATTGTCGTTTGAACAACCTGTGTGACACATTCAGAGCATCCTGCTTCCACTGCTAGTTTCTGCGTCTCTTTGGAGGTGGCTGCTCTGATATTGTCCTGTCACTGGGTTTTCTCCCAACTAAATCAGGTGTGAAGGAAAACAGACACAGATCTTTATTAGCATTTTGAATCTATAGTGACAGAGGAGACAGGAGAATACATCACCGGGCTGAAAGGAGAATATATTCAATTCCGTCTGCGAGTGCTGAAGGAGCAACGAGAGGCGCAGAGGAAATTGAGTTGATTTTGAAGTGGGTTTAAGAACAAACAAATCCATCTGAGATAGGTTAGCTCTAATTTATTTATTGCATCTGCTGCCAGCGTATTGTTTAAGATTGTGTATAGAGGCTGGGGTCCAATGTCTTGTGAAATACGAGACTGCAACACAAAGAAAACTACATTTTAAAAGCCTCTCTGGGGATTATGTCCAAGCGGTATGTAAATTTAAAGTTTACAGATGTTAAGTTTATATGTGATTTAAAATAAGTTTAGACTGAGCTGGGCATACCTTAAAAGTGGGGTAGTCATTTTGGAGAAACTAGCTCGAGTGCGCTAGAATTTGAAAATACACAACCGGAAAAAATCTGCCACTTCCTTACAGAGCCCCTCCTCCAACACACACGAACGCGCACCTGACCAATGAGGGCACGAGATACGTTTGTGCAGAGAGAAGGCTGACAGGCAGGTAGGCCATCCAGTTATTTTAGCCGGCCCGGCTCAGATGATTGGTCGTGCTTTTTACAGCACTACGGCTTCCACAGATGACATTTTTGTATGGATTATTGTCAAAACACTTAAGATATTCATTGCTATCGGGATGTTAAGAGCTTTCCATGGAATATAACAAAAAGTGTATCTCGAGCCGGTTTCTCAAACTTACAGTTAACAGTTGAATCAGATCATGTGTTTCTATAAAGATTAATAATGGAAGGAAAACAACAGCAAAAGCATTCATTTAATTTAGTGTTTCATCTTTAATCAGGCTACGAAAATGATCTTGCTCTCTAGGAAAGGGGACCAGGCAGAATGAGATTACAGGAAATTATACACGGAGAGGAAGAAGAAATAAGCATTGCATACATAATACATAAGAAAAGGTATTAGGTGGCTGACGCAGCAGCTGCCCTCTGATACATATGGTTTCATTTCCAATCCCATCTATTTTCTGCTTCAGCTGCAGAGCACAGTTGCAGTGGATGATCCTCGCACCGAGGGGCAAAGACAAACTACCGCAGGTTCAATCCGTATGCTTTGAGAATCAGTCACTCCCTCCAACAATGAGCCTAATGCAGAGGAGTTACACATGCAGGGGAAGAGAGAGGGGCAAAAGGAGGTAAACAGCACCGAGGAGATTCATTTAGGACGGCCGGCCGCTTACTAGGTTATCACTCACTTATCGCTGCTGTAGCGCCGGGCGTGGAATGGCCGGAGAAATAGCCGTCCATCATCCAGAATACAATCAGCGGAGTACCCAGCTGGGGAGCTAATGGATGTTTCCACAGGGAGGGCAATTTGGTGAATGGGAAAGTGGATGGGTCCATCGGGCGAGATGGGATTACGTGCGATTGTTATCCTTCACGAGCGTGATATGACAGTCAAGGGGTGTAATGTATATAGACAAGAGACATTAAATAGTAATCTCTTCACAGCCCACTCACAGCCAATCAGCCGCCCTCATCACACACTTTCCTTCTCCTGACCGAGCAGACACTCTGAGTAGCACTTAAACAATAAAGGTTGCCGCCGCTACTGAAATATGTAGAGCAGCGCTCTTTCAGAAATACATTAAATTATCTGCAGACTAAATTCAGTGCATTTTTTGTAACGACTAACAATGGAATGGCTCGACAAAGCAGACACTTTCCACACCAAAATAAATAAATACAAATCCAAGAAAAACACCTACAACATGTAAAATGTCCGTGGTATTGAGGAACTGCAAATCCAATGCATGACTTTGAAGTATTTGTCCCTTGTCACATTTGGAAAAACACACACATGCTTACATTTCATCAACGGAAAGAAATCACCCAAAAGAAAACAAAAAAAGGGGGCACCAGCTGCAACACACAGTTCCTGGGAAAGCATTTGTGGTGCTAAACATCCCTTTCCACTTTACAGGAAAAATAAGCCTGTCACACCCCGCACCTTTTCCTCTAATATCCCTTCAGCGAAAGCTCCATATCTGCAGCTTTGTGTCCTCTGATATCCAGCGGTGAGAATGCTGAGGACTCAGAAGATGTGTTTGAGGTGCTTCATGCCGTACGTCTTGAAAAACACCAGGAGGATTAGAGTCCACAGGCCCAGGATGAAGCCATCAGGGGGGTGCCAGTCTCTCTGCTTTGGTTTCTGAAGGGAGAAAAAAAAAAGGGGGGGGGGGGGGGGGGGTGGATGATGAGGGAGGACAGTGGAGAGGAGTGGGGGGGAGATTGCAGGTTAGCTGTGGTGTGTATATTTCTCCTGTTAAGGCCACCACTGATTGTTCTGTCTCACACACATACACACACACACACACACACACACACACACACACACACACACACACACACACACACACACACACACACACACACACACACACACACACACACACACACACACACACACACACACACACACACACACACACACACACACACACACACACACACACACACACACACACACACACACACACACACACACACACACACACACACACACACACACAAAGAGCGGGTGGTAATTCTCATCAGCACCCCCCCCTGTCTTGTGTTTGTCCCATTCACTGCCACATCATCACTTTGTGTATGATTATACTTTTAAATCTCCTCTGTATTAAACATGCATCTCACAAGGAGCACATTTATATGCTAATGCGTTTGCAATATTCTGCGGAGAGATGAGATTTAACCTCTAAAAAGTCTTCCTGACTCCTCCACTGGCGACAAAGATATAGACAGGCTGCAAAGACGCACTTAAGAGATTTCTGTTATCCCTCGCTATACATGCTGCCTTTATCCAGGGAGGCAAGGAAGCAGCAGTCAGAAAAGGCATAACCCAAAGCACCAAGAGTAGCCACACACTCTCATAACACACAGTAAAGCTGCAACATAAATACGTAGGAGATGTGATTGCTCTATCTGGGATGAGCGCTAGTGTACATTCAGCCTCTCTGAAGTCCATCCAACAGTGTCAGGAAGATATGGAGCCACGCCATTAGAGCTTAGTATAGGGGCATTATTACTAGCCATTATCAAACAAGATAGTGACAATAAGAAAAGAGATGTTTATAATATGGGGAATTGTCCCTATACTTACATCGATCCCAGTGTTTCCCCTAGGTTTACTGCTTTCGGGGGGGGGGGGGGGGGGATCCCATTGTACAGGCTTGAAGCTTTTTTTTTTTAAGCTCACTGATAGAGAGGCGAAGTCCCACCCATCTACTTGGGACCTCATTTCAGAAAAATTATGTATTGAAGTCAATGGGGAGAGAAAACGTATCTGTCCATCCCGTTTGAATTGATGATGTTTGTCAATCTTAAAAAATAATTTCCATGTCAAAAAAGTCAGTTTGTCGTAAAACTGTTGAAATATAAGACTGTGAAAAATACGTAACTAAAGACTACAAATCCCAGAATCCCGGTCCCGCATGCTGGCTCTTACGGAACCGACTAACTCCCCTTGTGTGTATGCACAGCTCTCAACATGCCCATACTTGGAGTGATTTTCACCTCTTTTAATACTTTTCGCCTCATTCTGAAAGAAAGAAGTGAAATGTGCCAACGTCACGGCCGTCTTGGTGTTGGTGCGAGTTTTTACGACACATTTTCATTTTTTTAAATTGACAAACATCATATGTGTAATTTGTGGCACAATTCTAACGGGATCGAAAGATACGTTTTCTCTCTCCTTTGACTTCAATACATACTTTTCCCGAAATAAGGTCCCATGGAGGTCCCCCGGAAAGGGAGGGACTTCGCCTCTCTATTTGGCTTTACAGCGTATGTAATGTATGGTTCAGTGTCACAGCGCTCCTATAGGCAGCATTCAGCAGTCTGGGCTACTTTTCTGAAGAGTCGGGAAACAAACCATCACAGAGCTAACAGGGTAGTGAATATTGTTCTGATCGATGTTTCAGTATAACAGAGTATAAAACACGTTCAAATAACCTCTGCCATTAAAGTCTGGTGTTATTTGTCCTCTAGTTATTCTCTTAATTAAGAGCATTTTAAATCGGAATTGTGACAAGCTTTGGGCGATGTTATTTGTGGGAAAGGTTGTGTAGCTACTTCAGTTCAGACGACATTTTAAAAAAAGTTGAAAAGCCAGTGGTTAAATGAAAAAATAGCTTTTGGGAAAATGATGTAATAATGATTTGTCTAAAAAATAACAGATAGTATTTTTTTTTGTGACAAACAAATAAGAAATAAAGAAATTCCCATGATAACAAACCAGATAATATCCACATGAGAGCCAGAAATAGGACTTACACAAATAATGTTGACCTAAAAAAAAATCTGAAATTGCGTCTGAATGGCACTGCATATCGTTTAGTGACTTAATTGCCGTGCAGACAGAATCGTTTTTATCTAATTTTTGATGACTGATGGCATTTGGGTGTTGAAACCGTCTAATTGCCCGGCAGTTTAGAGGTGAATTGACCTGTACAACTCAAGTAGACATTTCTGCTGACTTACACTTTTTCTATGAGAGGTTGAAAACTGCTGAATTGGCATATGTGCAGAAGACAGCACTGGTGCATTAAAGAGACTGGCATATACTGAAGTGTTAAATATGTGCAGCACTGAAATCACCACCCACTGAGCACCAAATGCCAGTAAAATTTGTTTCTGGCGCCTGAAATGCTCCCAGAACTGTCTGAGACTTTAACATCCAACACTTCAGTTATATTCAGTTTCCTGTTTATCTCCTTTCTGAGAGACAGCCAGTCAGTTTGAAGCAAAAACAACATCTTTTTAATGACTGACTGCAACGCCCCTGCTACACAAAGAACATGTCTCTCGTTAGCTAATGGAGAGGCAGTGATGGTGAACTTGACCCGGTGCATAAAACAGCGAGTCTTAAATAACACATCGCAGCTGATTTTATTCATGAAATATCATTTATAGCAAGCATCATTATGTTTTTCCTTAGAATAATGAATATGAACTACTCAGGCTGGTGGAAATTATTGTAATTTCTCATTACTTTTACGGCTCCTGGTAAGGGAGGCGAAGAGTGAGTTTCAGTGAGTGTAGTCCTGCCTCTGGGTGCCTTTAAAGCTCCTCTCAAGGCTGTCTTTGCACTACAAACTACACGAGGACGCAACAGCGCTGCCAATTCCAGACATGGACAGACTGGGACAGGAGTCAAATTGGATTACGGCAGACTTGAAATTTATTTAACAGCTCAATCAAGAAAGAAATCAATAACGCTCCACTGCCATCCAGAATGCTGAAGCGCAAACGGTGAGTGATCAGAGCTGCATTCAGGGTGAAGACTTTCTGCTTCCATTCATGTTTTACTGGCAAACAACGGACAGCAATAATCATATTTCAAACAAAATCAGAGTTTAAAAACAGGACTGGTGTTATATTGTGATTTTGAGAGGAGCTGTAGGATATTAGATGAGATAAGAATAGATTTTATTACATTTTTTTACCCAACATTTGGACATTTTCTTGTTACAGCACATGTAGAAACGCCATTGAGTCCAATCAAGGAGGGAATTTGGAGAATAAAGGGCCCATGTGATGCTTTTCCGGTTATTACCCGTCCCCTTGTGTGTTATGAAGGTTTTTAAGCATGTAAACGGTCTGCAGAATCACAAACCCTCAAAGTACACCCTAGTGACACAGAACAGACGTGTCCATGCTGCCCCAGAAGGCCTCGTTGGACATTTCTCTTTTTCTTCCTGGGTACAGTGACGTGCCCTTACCGAAATGGACCAATTGATAAAAATGTACCAATCCGTGGAGCCGTTACGTTACGTCTTCCTCTCACACACAGTCAATCTTTGCTCAGCTGCAGCTCCGCCGATTTCTCCTCCCTGAGACGGCGGGACGCGGCGAGGCTGTGAGAGTGTGAGTGTGAGTGTGAGTGTGAGTGTGAGTGTGAGTGTGAGTGTGAGTGTGTGTGTGTGTGTGTGTGTGTGCGTTCGGGCTGGTCTCGCTGTCTCTCAGACGGCCACTGGGCTCACAGTGAGGGGGGGGCAGGAGCTCTCACAAGCCGTTTAGGACAGAGAGTGAATACACATACTATACAGAGATGCTGTATGAGAAACCAATGTGAGTTTGGAAAATTGCATAATATAAATATATTCTAGTAGACCTCAACAATGGAAATATGATCAGTAGAAATGGCCATGACATGGGACCTTTAAAGCCTTTGCAGACCATTTAAATGCTCAAAAAACTAAAAAACACATTACGAGAAAGGGGAAACCCCAAAAAGCACAAGAGAGACTCTTTAACTGAAAGTCATGCTGAAGAAATGTCGACCGGTTCTTTTTACTCGTGTTCAATTTGGCTACATTTTGTAGGCAAATGTATTGATACAAAATGTAATTCAATAAATAAATGATGGTGTAATATTATGGCTTCATTTGATGTAATGTCCAGTTGACTTTTATTTAAGGGCCAATCCTCCAGTCAAAGGCACCTTCACTAACACCATTCATTCACTGTATAAACTTCATCTAGCGGATAGTGTCTGACGAATACCGAGCTGAAGGTTATTTGGTGGAAAAAACTGAGCGCTTCGACCGCATTTCAGTGAGTAGTAGCAGCAACAGCAATGAAGCCCTGACTATAAAAAGGGATATTTTCAGCGTCTGATTCTTTGTAAGAGAAACTACGGAAACAAATCTCAGACATTTTGGTTTCATTTGTCTGACGTCAAAGTAAGAGCCGGGTACAGAAATAGTCCTTTGTGAAAATAGGAACACTTGTAACTATATGAAGGATGAAACACTGTAATTTCTGCCAAAGTTAGAACAGTTTTAGTCTTCTCACATGAGGTATTTAAAATCTGATCCATTAATGTGGCACCTACGGAGAGAGGAAGATAGAAGAGCTCTTGAGTGTTAATTCTTAATAAAGAAATGGACATGAACCATGATATTTGAAGTACATTCGTGTTTAGGGGTCTTCATGTTTACTTGATGCACATTTAGTAATAAATACCTAAAGATGCTACAGTCAATATATTTAGAGGAAAAATAATCAAAAGACAATTTGAAAGGGTTCACTCGTAGTGAACAGAAAATAACTGATGTTTAAGTTCCCCTCGGTCTTATGATGAGTTATTAATATACAGCGATGCAAACACAGCTATGGTGAAAAAAGAGAGAACTATTCGAAGTAGAAAAAAAACTGCGTAATATACCGTCTGACAAAGGCCTGCGCTATAATGCTTCAATTAACTGGCTGTTCTTTATAATATACTCAGATCAGTAGGAGACAGAGATGTTAAATTATAAATCAAGGGCTTTTTCCTTTCAATTTTTAAAACATCCTTCGAGGGCCGTACAAATGATTGAACTCAACCTCTGCTTACCTAAACTCCTCTAGGGGGGGTCCGGGGGGCATGCTCATGGGAAGATTTGTTTTTAAATATTGAAGTTAAAAGCATGAATCTGGTGCACTTTGAGAGCAACATGAGGAGATCTATGGGTACATCTTTCAACACCCATATGAAAGAGAACTGTAAGCAGATTTTTCTTTTTGTATATATTACAAATCACTCCCCTTTTAAACTCTATTCCTGTTATTTTTAACAACTTTTTTGTTACTGTCATACAGTATTTTATACCTGTTTTTCATTTAGCCTCTAATGTCTCATTAATAACTATAATGATCATATCAAGGTGTGCCTTAACCTCACTGAGCTGAGGTTATTTGAGCCTCTCAGGAGAGAGCTCTCTTCCACCTGGTTGTAGAAAAGCTCTTTAAATTCGTTAGCATAGCTAGCTAACCAGATGCTAATAACAACAGATCGCCACTGTGCTTACAACTAAAGACACAGCCACGCAAACACTGCGGCATGTGTACGGCTCCTTATGGGTACTGCAATATTTGAAGAGCTTGAGCGGCGGTCCGGTGCTCTTCTGTCCGCGTGTGTCTCTCTTTGCGTCACTTTTCAGCAGCAGCACTGGAACAGCTCTTTAAAAAGTACTGTACACAATCTTCATGTTACAAGCCCTGATATTTGCATGATCTTATATAACATTTAAGGATGAAGGACATTATTTAGTGTCTAAATCATGGTTATATTCACTGTAAAAAGCAGCCATGGTTGCAGGTCGGCTTTGAAGCATCTAATTTTCCTCGCACTAAGTTGAACGCTCGTCGATTTTGACCCGTCTGTTTAGCTGGAACTCCCCAAATCCCAATTAAATTTGACAGCATGCTTGAGTGTTCGTCCTCCATGTTTTACAGTCTAACAGACGCAGCGCTGTGACAGCAATGAGCTGTCCCACTGAGACTTTGACATAATATCATGAATACTGACCTGACAGTTCAGGCTACACTCATTTGAAACAAATGTGGTCTAAAATACATTTTCAACGCGGGTTTGTCCGTCTTCTCTCACCACACTACATGCATCAGATCTGTGTTACAAAATAAAAAGTGAGTTGAGACACTCTGAGCTACAGCCTTGGAGACAAAGGGTCCGGTGGGAAGACAGCTGAGGGTTAAACATCTGGAGGATGCTGGAAACTCTTAGGTCACAGGATTCTGCACTGTTGGAGAAGCCTGTGACCTAAGGTTTTCATCGACATAACTACTTTAGCTATGGCTGTATGAATAATAAAGAACCTTGAACCTTGGACAAAGCAGACGATGTTGATAGGAATCGACTGGGAGTAGGCGGCCATTGGGGGGGCAGTTGACCTCTGTGACAATGCAAGGAAGACGTGTGTGTGTGTGTGTGTGTGTGTGTGTGTGTGTGTGTGTGTGTGTGTGTGTGTGTGTGTGTGTGTGTGTGTGTGTGTGTGTGTGTGTGTGTGTGTGTGTGTGTGTGTGTGTGTGGTAAGGAAGAGCAAAAGGAGATGGATGAATTGTGACAGGAGGCCCAGTCAGCACCGCCGGCAGAGAGAGGTACATTATGTCAAGAGCAAAGAGAGAAAGTCAGCGGACAAGAGTGGTAACTACACATTTCCAACTAGTACAAATCAATCAACTACTTAATTGATCATTTGTTTAGTACATGCAATGTGGCGAGCCCAATGTATTTATTTAGTAAATAAATATGTATTTGGTTGTATGCAGACACAATTCACCAATACACTTAAGTAATTAATATGCAATTTTCGTCACGATGTTTGGTCACTTTTTGTTCTGCCTCCGAACATACCACACTCCTTACTTAAAAATGACAGATCTACACATACTGTTCTACCCGTATGACTGTAACACGATGTATTGGTCTGGCTCTGATGTAACATGTGAAAGAAAGGCTTTTATAAGTCCAAGGTCACATCTTTGATTTCTCCTTTTTGTCTCAACTGCAGCCAGAAACCCACACGGTTATTTTAACATGAAATACTTATATATTTATAACAGAGAAGCAGGAAACAGATTTGTGAAGCTGGAACCAGCAATGTTTGGAGCTTTTGCTTGATAAATGACCTCAACGTATAATCTGTTATTAAAATTGCTCAATATCTGTCGGTAAACTAATTGCTTAAATGACTAAATGCTACAGCCCTATATTCAATAACATATTCAAAACCTACTTTGAATATTAAATGTGGATAGCCACGACCATGGAATGAAAAAACAAGCCTACTCTGTAAGATTTCTCTCACTACCACACATTCAAAAGATTTCAGCTTCTTAAGGAAAAGACTGGAGGCTGAAGAAGAAAAAAAAATTAAGCACAGAAATGAGAGAACAAACCTGACCTTCACTGAGGGAACCATTCACATCTCAAGGACAAGGACTTCAAGCAGCCCGCCTGCATTACACACGCTTTGTGTTGCGTATTCAATTCACAAGTAAAATCAATTAACAGCTACCTATCTGATTGATTGGAGCTAATTAACGTGGCCATGCAGGATGCTAATGGCCGTTGAGGGAGGTCTGAGACGCCCTGCCAAACAGTCAAGGTCAAAACTGCAGCAAATGTATGTTGATGAGGGAGCAGGGAGCCTTTCTTCTCTGCCAGGACACTCCACTGTATTACCCGGACATTTGAGTGCTTGGACAGACAAAGCAGTGGGTGTATTATTCTCTCATAAAGCATGTTTTGCTTTTCAAGAGGATATAATCTTTTCACTCACAGGAGAAGCTTGTCGGAGTGGGTTTGGCATGTGATCCACATCCACTTGTAGAGAGTGTTGCAGGCTCAGTGAGGGAAAGCGGGAAGGGAGGCAAAGTATTAATTTCCAGTGTTTCCACTTTCAATTCTCTGAAGCCATATGGTGTGGCGTCAAGCTGGCAAAAGAACAAATATCAATTTGACGTCAGAGACCAGAACTCAAAGCGGCGAGGCATGAAAAAGAAAATCAGAATACACAAGGGAGTGAAAAAAGGAGCTCCTACTCGTTATTTCCAGCGCTGAACATATTGTGATTAGGTGTTGGCAACATGATGAGATGTGTGCGGTGAAAAGGGAAGGTGGCGGGAAGAGGGGACTCACCCTGTCACCAAGAGCGAGCTGACAACATTGACAGGGCATTCATCAACTCTCTATACACACACACACACACAATGAAGGGAAGTTTGTACAGACGCCATACAGCACAGGCTTATATTCCCGCTGTCAGTCACTGTGATGACTTTTCTATTTACAAGCCGTCGCCTGGTCTGCTGGCAAAAATTGAAATGGAAAAATGGTTTCCTTTGAAGATAAACACAGTGAGAAGATTCGTTTTTTTTGTTGAAGGCAAAGCTGAAATCGCACCACTTGGGAATACTTTAGACATCAAATCTTATGAGATTCAATCACATGGGGTCCTTCAGATGAGTGCATCTGATCGGCGGCAACAACAGATGCTGCCACGGTGGCACGAAGACAAAGATATATCTCGGGGAGTGGCGCGCACAATATGACAGCTAATCAAAAAGAGGAGAGCCCGTCAAAAGGCTTTCTGGACATTGGTCATTCTGCAGCAGTGCAGATGGATTATGTTGAAGGGGGGGAGAGGTGACTCAGACTGTCAGGACTCCCATCCTCCAACCAGCAGGAGAGCTAGCCGATAATCAAAATCTCTGACAGGGGTCGCCGGGTCGATGAGTTTGTTTCTGCGTTGTTCGTGCGGGTGCATTTGAAAAAACGAGTGGGGGTAGACAGAAATAAATGTATTGAGACAAAAAAAGATATGAAGCCGGCGGAGAGTAAATGGCTTTAATGACCTTTAATAGTGTGATGGCTTCTGTGTTGAGAACATTATTGACGAGGTTGTTTCTTATGTGAGCAGTGGGAAGTCGATCTGAGGCCAGAATGTATTTTCCAGGCACTTCTCAGAGATCAATTTCCTGCCGGGCACAGAGACCCCTCCTGCTTCCCATCCCGATACTCAATAAGCGCCCGACAGCGCTCCGGCCCGTGGTCAGCTTCATTTCTCTGGGCCAAATGACTGTGACTCCTTTTAAAGACTAACAGCAGCAGAACCGGAGACTTCTTCTACGATTTGTTTTAAAACTTAGCTGCTCAGCTGGACCTGACCTTTAGTATAAACAGTCATTGGAGAGGAGAACAACATCAGAGTTAATTCAAATGTCAGCAACTCCTCCTCGACTGTAGTCCCTGAAACACAACCAAGAGCCTTTCCACAGATCTATCCTCACCAACTGAGTCTTTTCTGTTTAGCAGATTTATAATTAGATGCCTCAGTATCTGCATGCTAATTAGAAACAGCCACGGCATCATGTTATGTGTTTTTGGAGAAGTGGCAATTGTGTTCTTATGAAACCAACCAGAAAGCAGCTGTGGTTTTAAAAATCACAAGGCCAGGTTTGACGATTGGCATTAGTTTCGAAAAATGACTTTTAAGCATTAATGTGGGAAACACAATAGCTGAATTGTTCCATTTATTCTCAGTAAAACCATCCTTTCAAAAAGTCTGGATTGGTCATTATCCCTATATCAGATTGCAATATGACATCCCATGGGGTTTTAGACAGAATGCTTATAGCTCAAACTTACTGGATGGAAGTTGTAAATATCAATTCATGTTCTGTGGATTGTGTGTTTTAAAAAAAAAATGTATTATTAACTAGTACTTATTACTACTATTACTTAGTCTTATACCCCGTTATCTAGGCCCTTTTTGTATCTTGTTTTATGTATATGTGTCACACTGTGGGACTGCGAGAAACGGTATTTCAAGATTTCTGTATGTATAACACATGTAGAAATGTTGACAATAAAGCTGACTTTGAAATATAAAAAAAATATATATAGCTTTGTTGAAATGACAAGGTGCTCAAACTAGCTGAAGGTATACCCAATTAGCTTGAATACAGACAGAAGCCTGGATGACAGCTCAGGAGCACTTTGGTAAAAAAAAGAAAAAAATTGTCCTTTTAATTAGTTTAAAATAATTTGTATGAACGTTGAAGCACTTTAGTTGGTGGGTTTCGAGGCACTCCAGATACTCCAAAACACCTTTTTAAAATAAAAATATTGATTACAGAAGCTAATCATGAGGATAGTGAATACATGAGGGATGAGATTTATCCATTAAGTTGATGATTACATTTTGATTTGGTTAAAGCCCATGTGTACATAAGAAGGGCGGGCAACCCATTTAAAAAAGCTCTGAAATAAATTGTGCCAAGGTGTAGCTTTCACTGTCACTTACTGAAGCTGTCAAGGTGAAATCAAATACTGCTACAGAGTTGATATAACATGTATCCGTCTCTGTTAGGATATAGCATTGGATAATACTGTGAGGATGGTCGTGTTAATGTTTTTAAATATGGGTTTTCAGAGGCAGCTGAACCCCAAATGTAAGCTCCACATAAATGTCTGCTCTTGCCGGTGGCAAAGATGAATGTGACTTTGTTACTTTTCTGCAGCACAAGTTGAAGGGGAAGTATAGAAATAGTATCTTTGAAAGGCTCTTAATGGAAGATCTTACAAGAGGGATACAGCCGAGCACAGACGGTGTGTTTTGAATGCCGAGCACACGTTCAAAAGGTGGAATGAGGAGGAATAGGTGTTCATTTGTGAAGGTCGGCTCCACTGAAAGGCACAATCCATTTGGGAATGAGCTGAATGCACAATTTCTCGCCACAGTCCTACCTATCCAGTCTGCTGGATTTCACGGTGGCCCCTTCACACCGAGTCTAGGAGGCACTTGCATTTCACACTTAAGAGCCGTCACCATGGAAACGACACAAAGACATCTGTTGCCGATAACTTTCTGTTCTGTGTCCAAATTGAAGACGAATGTGTGGACATGCTACGATATACAAAAACAGCAACAGGTGTCTTGAAAAAAATATGTGAACCCACAAAAGGCATTTGACGATTCACCACAAATAAAATGGGTGTTCAAAAAATGTCGAGATCAGAACATCTTGAAGGTAGTTTGCTGAATGACATGAGGTATGCCAATATTATTAAATGTTTGTGTTTGGGGGAGATACTGGAAATATCTGGCTACCATTGATGTTACTCAAGTGCTGTGTGTAGGAACAATGTTGAGTTACTTATAATTTACTTAAGTATTTCCATTCTATGCTACTTTATACTTCTACGTCTCATAAGTAACTTCGCTATTCTTATCTTACAGCTTTTAGAGACTATTCAGAGATGAAGATTTAGCATTAAAAACGTCTGATGAACTTTCAACAAAATGCATCGCCAAATATTAATCAGAAAAAATAATCGCTTGAGGTACAAACAGGTTAAAATATCTAATTTTCGTCGTAAACATAAATAATTTGTGTATCAGATGCACAGACTGTATAATTAAAGTAAAATACTACTCAATGCAACCATTTTAACAATTAAATGGATTGACTCTTACTTTTAAGCAAATTTTTATGATAATACTTCAGTACTTCTACATAAGAGAGATTTTAAATGCAGGACCTTTACTGGTAATGGAGTATTTTGACATGTATTGGTACTTTTACTCCGGTATAAGACCTAAATACTTCTTCCACCGATGCTGGCAACTCCGAGAAGTGTTTGGGAGAAAGATTTGCGTGTTTCATTTGATGAAGATGAATGTGCTCACATGTAATTAAAGGATTCAGAGACAAGGTGTTGTGATGGTTGTGTCCAAACATCCAAAACATCTGGAGGAACAGCTAACCTCCAAATGTCATAGGTCCACATTTCGAATTCTGTCCAAAACTTTTTTCCCTGAGAGGTAATTGGAGGTTTGGGTTTGCACTTTCTCGATGTATAGAGAAACGGACCCAGACAGCAGTAATGATAGGGTGGCAAAATGTTCTCAAGAAATACCTGCTATTCAGGGTCGGGGAAACGGAAATGGAAAAGGTTGCTGAATTTGAAAAAATGTCATAAGAACTGTGAACGAACAGAAAGAGAGTTGGGAAGGTTATATACCAGAGCACAGATAAGGGCGAATCGAAGAACGATGTATAGTCAGCTAGATGTTTTTATGTTCTTAAAAGGGTTCGTCTGTAATGGGGATCTTTTCTATTTATACAAATCCACAGTATGAAACCCATTTGAGTCATTTTGTCTATTGCACCATTTATACTTATTTTACTGTTATATTAAAGAGGCCCTATCATGCTGTTTGGGGGTTTACCTCTCCTGTAGTGTTGGTAGATTTGTGTGCATGTAAATCCAGTCATCAGGTCGCATTCACACCTAATAGTCCGCTTCTCTGGTGCGCATCAGACCACAGTTTGTTACATTGTTTCATTTTTCAGAAGGTTTGATTTGCATTCACTCAAACGGACTATAAACTTTAAACAAGTCATGTGCACGGAAATGCTGTTCAACCATTGGTCAGACATTAAGGGGGTAAAAACGCAAATCCCGGCCATTTCTACCGGAGCCTCCGCCATGGAGCATCGGCAGGTTATTTTCATGCTGTTGTTAATCTGAAGAGCAGATCAACAGACTGTAGTGGACGGCACATATGATTATATAATCAGACAACGTGCGATAAAAAACATTATAACACATATAATGAGAGGTTCTGCAGTTAGGAGGGCGTTTCACCGACGACAGGTGGCTCTGACTTTTATGTATAGTTTTTTGTTTGATTGTTGTTTTTACTTTACACGACACCGTCCAACCCTTCATTCTGCTTCACTCTTTCGCTAACGATTTTTGAAGACATCCGCGTTCTTGTGACACGTAAATACTACGCTTCCTATGTTTTGGTGCGTACTGCGTTCACACCAGCGATGAACCGCTCCAGAGATCACTAGCAAGCGGTCCGAGACCACCTCTTTTAGGCGGACCAGAGTCCGGTTGTTTAGTTCACTTCAGAGGACTGCGTTCACACCGACCAAAACGAACCGCACCAAGCGGCTAAACGCACCAGGGTTCGATTCAACCAGGCTATAAAAGGCAGGTGTGAATGCAACCTCATATATATACGATTCTGAAATGTGCCATTACACATAACAAATACTTTTACACGTGGAACTTCAAGTTTATTTTAGGGCAACACTTTTGTACTTTAAGATAAGGTTTTGAATGCAGGACTTTTACTTGTGACGGAGTACTTTTACAATTAAGTATGGATACTTTTACTTATAATCTGAGCACTCCCTCCGCCACTGGTTAATGTTTCTATTGTGCATATGACAAACAAAGCCTTTGAACTTTGACTGATTTATGAATGATTTTGTACCCCTCTTCTTCTTGGGGTTACACGAGGTGAGGAAAGAGCAATGGTGGAGAATATAATATGCACTTGTGTGTTTGGCTATTATAATGAAAAATAGAAATTGCAAGTAATAAGAAATATCATCATCATCATCATCATATCATCGAGGACCTTTTCTTGTTGTTTTGAGTGTCCCACCCCTAATGACCCTGAAGCGTGTGTGTGTCTCTCTCTCTTACCTGATGGATGATCTCAGACACCGGCAGCTGGTCTGCATAGGAGTACTTCTCTATCTGAAGCTCTTCATTGACAGGACTGCAAGACAAAACACACACAAAACGGACTCTGTTAATATTTACCTGAAGTTAATTGCACTTTGGAAAAATTAAGCTTTTGTTAAATGGGACGCCATTATTCAGAAATGAATAAAAGCTGTCGGGATGAGGAACGAACCTGAGCGTTTCTGTTGGCAGTGTGTGTCTAGAGGAGGTGTGTGTGATTAACACACCATTTAAGAGCTGAGTCAATGACATGCAGTAAATCCATGTTTTCGTCTTGATAAGTCTCCGTGTAGAGAGTGCAAATCATCTTATTAAGTTCATCCTATGTATATCACTACAGAAGACAGATGGTAAAAATACTACAGGAAATCATTTTGTATGTGATACTATATGTAAAGTCTGTTTTACCAAGCAACCCACACAACCTTTTTGAATGTTAGAGGCATTAGTTGAGCTCCAAACAAACAAGTCTCCCAAGGTGCACTGGTTAGCTTTTAACTCTGAGTCAACATCAATGACGAAATCAATGTTGAGCCGCTAAACCAAATAGTGTTGGTGGTTTTTTGTTGATGCTACACAGCAAACATCAGATCTCTTATTGATTAGATTTCACAGATCTCCAGCAGTACTCTAGTGGTGAATCATCTTGGTAGTTCTTATCCAGTTTAAGGAATTACAAAGGAACATTCTGCTTTAGCTTTTAGGCCTTTCGTGTGGCATGATCAGTAAGGCCTTAAATAACCAGCATCCCAAAAGAACTCTGGAAAAAGCTTATAATTCCCCATTTTATAGTGTAATTATTTTCCTTAAGACTTCTTTAAATAATGAAATAAGCACACACAAAGGACATAAAACATCCAGTACCATTTCACAAAACAGAAAAGAAGATTTAATGTGCATTGTCCCTATTCAAATAAATAATTAAATTAAAAATTAAATGAAGAATGGAAAACTACTTTTAAAAGAAGTTGGTTATAGCGGTAAGCATACAGGAAACGGATCATTTAATATCCAATATGAATGAATTATTATATAACACCACTTCAGGCAGCGTGAACGAAAGGTTTTAGAACTTCTTTAAGACTTTAGCAAACACTTTGATGTGTAACATTTTAAAAAGTATTTCTTAAAGTTGTGTGCCATTAGTGACATCTTTCGCTCGCTCAATATATTGGGTTGTGGAAGAAGTTGATTAATTGATATAAGAGTTGTAGTTCTATGCTTTATTTTTTACAAGTCAATGACATAAAAGGAATATTTAAAGTGCACATTTTGAAAGATTTGTTTAATTACTTTTTTTATGTTAACTAAAAGACCTCCAGCAAAACTGTATGCCTTTTATCGGCATGGTTTCAAATAAAGAAGTACCGTATCCTCGTATCCACGGCCAGCACACAAAGACCATATCAGGATAACAAGGCAAAACTACTCAAAGTAAAAAGAGAGAGTCCTCAGCGCCTATTAATCCTTCCTGACCGTAAAGCCTCCGTGCATTGAGAGTTAGGAATAAAACCAGTTGTATTTAGAGCCATGCATTCTTATATTTTAGAGACTTATATAAATGGAGTAAGTTAAGGGTCTTGCTCGAGGACAACGAAAAAAAGTTCCCTTCGTGCCAGTTGCTGGATATTCATTAGTTACTATTAGACAAGATGCATTACACCTGCGACCTTTGCGACTCAGCGCTGGTTATCCAGCCACAGAGCGCTCTGCTTCCATCTCGGTGTAAAGCCTATTAAAAAAGCATTAATGAGCCACACTGGCTCTCATGTTGCATCATCACAGCAAACACAGGTGCAACCGTTTACTTTGTGTCAACCCCACATTAAGCATCCTACTGATGTAAGGGCTCAGTGGAGCAACAGAATCCATGTCTGAGGATAGTTACCTCAAACAAAAACACAATTTACTCTCGTTTCATTTAGCTCTACACTACAAAGCTCACTTGTATTGGGCTCAATTAATCTGCATTTGTGCAGCTTGATATTTGTGACGGACGGTTTGTTGACGGTAATGAAGGAAAAACACAGACCAGCCGAATCCATTAAAGCTATATTGACATGTTTTCTTTTTCAGTTTCAATATTAAAGGGTCCCTTTTATCTGATTTCAGGTTAATTAGTTGTATTGTGCACACTGGTAATTAAACTCTTATGGGTTGACTTTGTTTGAATTTATGAGAAACAGAAACATCCAACTGCTTCAATGTTAAGTGCACTGATATAGTTATTTAAAACATATTGCAAAGATCATAAAAGGCAAAGAAACACAAGTGTCAAAGTCACATTAGACCTACAGGTTTATACACTTGTCAAACCCATTCAATGATCTGGATGCACCAATACAACACAATTGAAATTAGGTATGTATGTGCCTCCATTCATCTCTCTTTTCTTCTGTTTTTCTGCAACATCACAGTCATGAGTCAGAAAGCAGACTCTCAGCTAAAGGTCACAGTCGAGTGGAGGTTTGACAGAGTGGCCTTTTTTGTCCAATCAAAGAAAGTTCAGGTCAGGCAGCTGCTGACAAAGTGGGCAAAATCCCCCAGAGAGCCACCGCTCGCTGTGTGAAGCAACCGGTTCTGCTTTTTCTTTACTTTCTCTCCCACTGAGTTAGTGTTGCTCAAATTATTTCTGACTTTATGGCTCATGTCATTCCTCCTTTGTTTCCGTCTTCATCCGATTAGTTTCAACCCATTTCTCTGCACGTCTCTTTTCTCCCCATGTCTGTGCAGCGGGGCAGGAGGAGCTTTGATAGACAGGAACAGAGACAGAAGGAAACTGGTCGGAGACGACCCCCCGCCGAGCCCCCTGTGAGCTGCCAGCTCTCTGCTACTGGAAATATGTCACTGAAATGTGTCACCGCTGTTTCACCCTTTTTCAGTGAGCACAAGAAATACTCTCATTCAATTCAGACCACTTTCCATGTAAAGAGAGATGTTTTTGGAGTTGATGTTCCAATGCACTTAGCTTATTCTAATCGATGTGATCGGCCCACCCCACTTACAGCTTCTGTATTACTCCAGCGGCCATCGTTAGCTCAAATTTCCTTTAAAAGGTGCCATCTAGGTTTTTGTGCATGTAAATCACATGTGGCCAAATCAGGCCCTTGGTGGATTTAATTTCAGCCCGCAGGATCATTTTTAATTACTATTAGATCTGGCCCGCTGGTATATTGCACGCACACCTTCACTCCATCCTGAGGGTTTCCTCAGCTCAGAGCCTAACCCCAAACATTGATGAACTTGCACCCGAGATGAGATGCCAAGTATCTGGGCTAGCATCACAGCAGCACACAGAGTTTACATGGATGTTTCCTTCTGCACTTTCTTTCTTGAGACAACAGGGCATGTTGGGTTTTCTCTTTGAGGGAAATAGTTTTGTTGAAGCTGTTGTTGGCCTGTGGAAAAATGTAATCATAAGAAATGACTCTGGAAAAGCTGCAGATAGAGCCATAATAAAAATGAATGCAACTGATAATTTAATGTTGTTTTTATAGGCAATAATTTAAGCTTTGTTAGTTCCAGGTTTAATTTGTGCAAAAAGTTCATTTCAATAAGTTTTGCAATAAACATTGAACCAGTCCGGCCCTCGACTAGTACCCATTTTTTTATTTTGGCCCACTGTGTTGTGTGTGTGAGTTTGACACCCCTGATGTAAATGGTCTGCAATGGTTACAATCCCAATGCTCCATCCAGGGGGAGTTTCTCTCCTTTGCCTGAAACGCCTCCATTGGACTCTTTTGTTTACTTCTGTAACATAGTGACATCGCTGTAACACTTGTGCTTCTATTGGATAGCGCTCCAACACATTGTACGTGACAGGCTAAGGGGCGGGAAATCTATAAGCAATTGACCAATCACAACAGAGCCGGCCAGCTAACCAATCAGAGCAGACTGGGCTCTGGTTTCAGACAGAGGGTGTTTCTCAATGTCGAGTAAAGCTGCTCCAGAGCCACTATTTCAAGGATACTACGTCATCGAGTCCCGCCGAAGGACTGTTCCAATGTCCAGGATGATTGGAATTCTACCGAGGCCGGCGTGCTTCGTTGCGGGAAATTTCGAGGCTGCACATGCGTAGACTCCGCGGTCTTAAAATCCCCACAATGCTTTGCGCACGGACCAATTTCCAAAAATCTTTGTCGGAAATCGTGCTCCATTTAAGGCGGGGTCTCGCATATGACGCACACCTGCACACCTGTTCCACCATTCTTCGTTTTCCAAGGCTAGGGAGGACTCTTGCCTCGCTTCTGAAGCAACTGACTCGGAGGTACATGTGCTACCAAGGAAGCGTCCTCGACATTGAGAAACACCCAGAGGGGGAAAAGCGGTGGCAGTATGAGTAAAATAAAGAGCTTTTCGAACTCTAAAAGGATGTAAACATGTTACAGTAGAGACACAAAATACAAATATTAACCTAAAACTTTGCATAATATCTCGTCTTTAATTCAGACCACTTTCCACTCTATTTTCTAAGTGAATAAAGTTATTTTTGGAGAACATTTTCCAATGCACTTAGCTGATTCTGATAGATGTGATCGTCCCTCCCCACCTACAGTTCCAGTGTTACTGCAGCTGCCACCTTTAGGTAAGACACATTTCCTTTTAACATCTTTTCGACTAATGAAAAGTACTTTTTGGAGAGCCTCTCCAGCGCTGCAGTCTCACAAATGACATTAAATGCACTTTATTAATCAAAAGGGGGAAATTAATTTGGCTTTAAATATGATAATCTTTGGAGCTTTGTGACCCCACAAGACGACATGTTTTGGTCAATAAGCACCTACGGCTGGACGTGAGTCATTACACTGTTAAGCTCATGTATAATGAAAATAATCGAGGGGTCCATTAAAATGTCCTCTGCCTCAAGAGCAATTCACTTAATGGAAGAGCTTGTTCTGAGGCAGAAGCGGCCGTTTAGAAAATGGGTGGGAGGAGAAGAGAGGATAAGGGAGGGATGAGTGAGCAACAGAAAAGAAAAATACTTACACACTTGGACACTCATGTACCCATCTTCTCTAAATATCCTGCTGCACCTGTCGGAGAACCTGCACTATATTTAATAACAGCTTTTTACAGAGGACATCTGTGATATTTTCTCCCTGGGAACACACACAGCTAACTACATTCCATGTTCAGGTCTTTCGGAAACGCTATTATGTAATTTAACCTGTGGTGCCGGACACAGAGGTCTCATAATGATCCATTTCCGTGATTGCTTTTTTGACACGATCCAGATGTGTTGCAAAAAACAGTTGAACCAAGCCCAGTCTGGATTTAGAAACACATTTATATAAAAGAGGTTGGATGATGTCTGTAAGTAGAGCTGCAACAAATCATTATTTATGCTATTGTTAATCTGTTATTTTGCCAAATTAACCGATAAGAACGTGCAAATAAATGTTGATTTAAACCCTGAGGAGATACATTTGAATGTGCCTGTAACAAGATATCCAGTTATATATAATAAAGAAAAGCAGCAAGTCTCTGTTTGAGAAGCTGGATTCTGTTTTAATGGTTCATTGATTTCGACTTGATCCAATCAATACTCCATTAATAGTCCCAGTACCAATTTTCTACTGTAAATCTGGTCTTTCCCATCATTTAAGCGTCTAGAGAGAGACGCTTGTTTTTCTGTGTTTCTGTGCATCAAGCTGGATTTTCTGTAACCAAGAAAACATAAGGGGGAAAACATATATGTTACATGCAAGACCCTGCACGAATACTAAAGAGCTACTGTATTTCTATTTTGTACGTGGTCGTGCCGTGAATAACATGCCTTTGTTTAGCCTTCTGTTATTTTGTGTGGCAAGCTGCACATGTTTACACTGGCAATACAGTCACCTTGAAACTATCCCATTTCTATTACAATACATGACACAATTTGATAATCACCCTGGTGATTCAAATCATGTTTTTATTCTCTGAAAAACATCCTTGTATACCTAACCTCCTTTAACAATTTGCCAGAGAATATTCCATCACCCAACTCACAATGCAATATTAATCTCACCAACATGTTACAGGAGACCTATTGTGCTTTTTGTAAGCATGCCTGAATCCATTGGACTCCTTGTATAACATAAAGACATCACGATGTAACACTCACACCTCTATTGTGCCAGCACGCCAACACATTGTAGGTTAAGGGGCGGGACATCTCTAATGGCGCTTTTCCACTGCAGGGCCTCGCACGGCTTAGTACGGTATGGTTAGGCCTTGGTAGGCTAGGCTCACTTTATGCTGCGTTTCCATTGCAGTTTAGTAGCTGGAGCAGTAACTATAGCAACGCAGTGTAGACGTCATCTTCAATGCGAACCACAAAACCAAAACATCAGCCGTTAGCAGTTAGCACTCAGAGCTCACAGCTCTTCATATCTGTTCAGAAACTAGACAAAAGTTAAACAAGTACAAACCACAGACTGTCTGTGTCATGGCGAATACAGTCGCTGGTTTATTTATGTCTGTAGGCCGTTGTTGTGAGTGTGGACGGTCGGAGCATATATAACGTTAGCGATCCGAACTCCATTCTGAAAACACGCATTTCAAAAGTTTTTTCGCCTGCCGTCTGTCCTCAGACTTGTATCAGTATGTTGTTACTTCGGCATCATTTTGAAACGTGTATTACAATTAAATCACGGTCAAATATGTTCATTTTGTTGTAGTTGTAGCCCCCTTGCCAGTGATTCTCTCTGACCATTCAGCAGTCGATAGTGTTTACATCACTAGTTTAGCATATTCAGCCCGGTTGTTGGCTCGGTAAGAACCTTGATTTTGGAGGGCCAGAATACAGGTGAAAAAGTAGCCCTGAGCCGGAACTACCTCAAGTGGAAAAGCAAAAAAAATGGGCCGGGTTTGGAACGGCACGCTTAAACCGTGCTGCAGTGGAAAAGCGCCATAAGCGGTTGACCAATCACAACAGAGCCAACCAGCAAACCAATCAGAGCAGACTGATTTTGATGGTGAAAAGAGGAGCTGCAGCACAGGCAGTATGGCATTAAAGCATCAAAACATGTCACAGTACAGGTATGACAATTAGCATACAAGTGTCCCCTTTAACAAAAAACTTAAATGTGACAGCCAAAATGACAGAGAGTGCTGTAAGCCTCCTCAACACCTTTAAACTTTTTACGATAGTGTTTTCTATCATTCCTAAAAGTAGAAAGAAGCCGCTAGTGCTTTGCTGCATCAGTAAACTGAGCTCCGTTAAACATCAAATGAATGGGGATTGCTGGATCTTACATCAGAATGGTAGATGCAACGTCTCTCTAGGACTGAATGAGGGCAAGAGGCAGCTCGATACACCGCTGCTGTGTTTCTTTGTTGTATGAGATCAGCAGACCTAGAGTCAGCCTCTAATCAATAATAAACTAATAGGGGAAGTTGTGTGCAATGACTAACTAGCCTAGAGCCAAAACAGCAGATGACTAAAATCAGTTTAGCAATTACCTCTTAATTACGAATTAGCAGCCAACCACATGAGGTCCTTTCACTATAACACCTCCCAGTGGTTCGATTAAATCCCATCTTGATGGAATTAATAGAATAGTGAGTGTAATAAAGTTTTAATTTCCATCACATCTGTTTGTAGAGCACTACAATCTATTCCTTACCTTCAGCCTAATGAGCCAAAATAAGGAGGAGTGATTGTATTTTGGTGCATTAGCTGAGCGTTTCCAAAAACTCCAGGGGATTAGTGTGTGGGAACTAATATGAGAAAGTTAACCATATTTCATGACACAGAGTTTGACAGCTCTCTACAGACATCTAGTGGCTGAATATATTTCTCACATCATGTCTCGACTTGATGCTATGAGAGAATGAACTGAATTCAAATTTGGATGCATTTGGTTAAATTCATCCCAGGGTGGCGCCACATTCAACCAATCAGAAGCACCGCTGCTCACTCAGGGCCACTGATGAAGAGTTACTGATTTATAGACTACACAGGCTGTTCAATTATGATCCTCACTTTGTTGCGAAAGTGCAGGAACTGATTATAAGTACCATCTGATTGAGCTGTATTAACCTCAAGCAGCCATGTCATTGGTCAACCGTGGCAGGTCTTAAATCACCTACAGGGTAGTCATAGCAACTCACGTCATTAGTAGAGAAGTCAATATAGCTAATAAGAGACCGGAGAGAAATCAAAGGTCTAGCAGGTTGAGAAACAAAAGCAAAACGAATGTTGTCCGCAGCACTTCAATTAAAACAAAGACACCTCAATTCACGTTTTTTTACATGCAGGTTGTCCCCAATCCACCTTGAACATCACTTCACTTTAGACGTATGGGGAACAAAAGGGTTCATACGGATTAGTTTCTATTATATATTCTATTGATGAATATGTTTTATCATTCAAATATTATTTGTTTAGTCTTGTTAGTTGATTTGGGTCGACTTACACAACGTAAATACACTTGTAAAAAAGATTAAAACAAAATAAATAATGATTTCATTATCTTTGAACCACTTATAAAACAGCAAACTTATACCACCGATAATGGAACAACTATATAAACAGAACATTATCAGGCAGTGAGAAATCAAGTTGAGTGTTTGTCAAAGAGAGGGGTTATAATAAAAAGAAAATAGGTTTAGGTATAGACTTATTGATCAAGCCTGGTTGGGAGTGGCAGATTGCTTCCGATGGCGTCCAATAAGAAGGTTAAAATACCTTAAGTTAACGTTTTAAAGACCCAGCGAATAAAGTCATTTTCATTATGTATTTTTCTATCTCCCTAGCCATACATATTCTAATCATTGCCAAATAACTCTGCTTACCTCAGCTCCACCTGCTGGATGGGGTCGGTCAAGTTGATGGTTTCCATGGTGATCTCAATCTTGCGCACGCTGCCAAAGAAATCAGTGATGAGGACACTTCCTGGGTCCCTCAGGAAGAGGTCAGTACGGTGGCCCGGAGTGGACACACACTGACTCTTGGGACACACTTTGAACTGGGGAGAAAACACAAGCAGTGTGTTAGAAATATTAAACTTCAAAAACAGCAAAAGAGGCAAGGCTCCATTCACATCACAATCTGCCATTTACAAATAAAAACCCTGTCAAAACTAAAATAGTACAGTTTTAAATCTGATAAGCATTTATTTGCAAAATGGAGTTCATCTCAATTTGTTGCCATGAACTTTAAAGTCAAATCCAAATTTGTATTAATGTTAAACGACAAATGTTAATGTTTTACTTTCTATCTCCTTTTAAGTATGACTATTGATATCTTTAGAAGCTCCTGAAACTTTCATTTTTAGTGTCAGTGTTGAATGGGGAGACAGAGGAAATGACGAAAACGAACCCTTTCCAAACTATATAAATAAATGCTACTAGATAAATATCTGCAGTACAGTAGACATCTGCTCATGCTGCTGTCAAGAGCTTTAGCATCAATTCAATTGTGCAGGTCACTTTTTCCAGGAGACAGTGGGTCAGATGGTGTTAAAGAGTTTCACTTTCTATACTACAGACAGGAGCCAGCTGCGTCAAACATGGCTACAGCGTCAGTGGGAGCTGTTCAAAGGTGCAAGCAGCATGACATTTGTTTATGCCATCATCAATCAGAAATCTTTCAGTGATTGGTTGAATGAGCTCCCCATTGACATCAGGACAGCAGAAAGCTTACACATATTCCGGCGCAGACTGAAAACTCATCTCTTTCGACTCCACTTCGAGCGATTGAATTACTAACAAAGCACTTATATACTAATAAAGGACTGGCTTATCTAAAGCCAGTTGAGTAGCACTTGAAATGTTTAGCTCTATGAAACCTGATGTACTTATGATTCTGTTTTCTTCAAGTTTGTATTTTCCTGGTCGAACGTACTTATTGTAAGTCTCTTTGAATGAAAGCGTCAGCTAAATGCAATGTATTGTAATGGTGTGTCACCACTTGTGGGTTAATCCTCTCAAGTGTTCATCAGTGTTTTCTCTGACTGGTCTCTTCGTTTGAAATGAAATGAAAAAGAAAATCATTAAACCGAGGTTAGCATTTTGTCTATCAGACAAACGAGGATTGGACAATTGGAGGAGGATTTTGTTGAGAAGGTGGAGGCAATTTCTGATTCATCAAAGGGCAAGCTTCTGCAGACTGGATTAAAGACAACAACAGAGGGCTCGTCCGGGAAATCCATGATATCGATCCTTAAATCCACAACATAGCTGGAGAACAAAGAGTGCATCTCCAGAAAAAGGAAGATTGGAGAGAATAATAAGCGTTAGTCAGAGAGCATTGATTTAGCTGGCGCTGAGTGCAGGGAGAGGATTTCAGGGCAGTTGATTTTAACTCCTGGTGAGGAGGCAGTGGATCTCTGCAGGACTGTGGAAGATAAAAAGGGAGGCCGTGGCCTGAAGCAGCGTGTTCTCCCATCACCTCCGTCATGGCTGAAAGGCCAAAAAGCCTAAACACAGTATCAGACATTCTGCTTCAAGTGCTGTGTGACTTTCATCTCCTTTAGGACCACAAACAGCAGACAGAGGAGGAAGAGGAGGGAAGCTGCATTTACCTGCCACAGTCACACAAAGTGGATCCTGCATGGATATCTGTTAAATCTGCCACAATCATTTTCTAAATATTAACTTATTTCAGTTAACCAATACATCTTTAACAACAAAAGGAACACTCCATTTTCTCAGGACTTAAATTGAGGTCTTCAAATCGCTTATGAGGTTTGAAATCCAATTATAATCTAATTAGTGCCGAGTAGGTACTTGCAGTGCTATACAACATAAAGGAATTACATACACACAATAGAGAAGCAGAATCCAGAGAATGTTTGGCATTTGTCTTTATAAAGCTGATACAATTCAGTATTGTCTGGTGCGGTGAATTATTTTCAATTAACTTAGGCCCCGTCCACACGGACACGAAACGGGTTGTATCGGAACCGTGGAAACGGAGCCCTCAAACGGCAACGGGTCCCAAGGTGGGTAGATCTGCGGAAGAAACGCTCTGGGGGGGCCTAACGGCTCCGTGTGTACGTCCTATACGATCATTTCCTGATAACCATGAAGCCATAGCCCCGCCTCTCCCCACCTCTGCTGCTCACTGCTGTAGCATGGTCAGTAGCAGATGTTAGTGCAAAATCTACAGCTCCTCTACCACAACCATCAGCAACAAGTGGACATGGAGAACTACATGAACTACATGCTAAATCCACCGCGGAGAATAAACAGAAGGGCAACCAGGCAACCATGGCAACCATGCTCGGGGGGTCTTCTTCGCTGCTTTTGGCGTATTTTGTGGCGGAAGTACAGCGCCACTTACAGGCCCGGCATATGTACCACAGCGTCTCCAGCGGGTCGAGCGGTCTCGTGTGGACGGACACGTTTCTTGAGCCGATACCGTGTGGACGGAATACATTTTTGATATCGAATTTGGTTATTTTTCGTGTCCGTGTAGATGCAGCCTTAGTTTACCAATTCGACTGATTCTATAATGTCTGCTCTACAGTACGTTTGTTCTCTCTGACATTAGTTAAAGTCACACTCACCAGGTCATTCATATTGGATTTGCTTGCAGGGTGGATGTCTTCCAGGAACTCCAGCAGGTAGAAGGTGTAGCGGTCCATCAGATGGACTCCGATGGCCAAATCTGGCTGATGCTGTGGGAGGACAAAAAGAAAAAACATTTGTATATTCATTGTCCAACAACACTTTAGGTGATGGGATGTTTTTTTTTTACTTTTGGCTCAGAAATCCTTCTTTGCCCAAGACTGGGAACAAGATTATATTTCCTTTGGATGATCAAATAAATCCCAGTCATGTCTCATCCACCACAAATAACTCTTTACCCTCAGGATACATCAGGACAAAAACATGCCACTTTGTTTTAATGTGCGAAAAGTGTTATGGTTTGACGTCGTGTGTAATTATGTACTTTCGAAGTCTGATAAGCGAAGTTTGGCATTGTGAATGAATACGCTGCATGATCACTGCAGATCAAATATAAGTACTCCTCACAACTGCACTTCATTTTAATATATGGTATGAATGAAATAACTTGCTAGTGCTGGCAGTCGGCCATATTGACTGACTTCCAACACCTTCAACTACACTGTGGTATTGCAGATATGGGTGTAAAAGATTTGATGTTCAGAATGAAATAACCGTCCTTCATTCATTGTCAACAAAATTTTTTTAATGCACTTTCACATTAAATCAAACATAATTTGCTTCACTTCCATGGTGTGCTACATTCCTGATTATGTACAGATCTTATCATTACATTTTTTTTTTTTGCTGACGTATCAAAATAAGAAGTTTGTTATTTACCTGAAATCAGTGCATTTTTATTTTGCCTTTTTTATCTACGCTGTAAATTACTCTTCTAAACTGAACTGCATACAAAACATTCACAAAGGTTTTCCAAAACCACGCTTTTTGGTTAGATAATCATGTAATTGTAAGAAAGCCAACATTGTAATGGTTGATAATATGTGTTTGATTGCGCAGCAGAGGGCAGCACACACAGACATCTCAACTCGTGCTTAACAGGTCGTACAAAAATTATTCAGAAGGATTCATTTTTGTTTATAAAGTATTTTTGGAAAGATATGACTTTTGTGCCTTTAGCAAAACAAATCTTTACACTTGAGATTGTATTAAGGGGAGAGTGTGTATGAACACGTTGCTCTGTCCTAGTCTTGAGTTGCAATGTGTTATGAAACCACGCGGCTTATTACAAAACCTGACAAACTGATGGATGATTTTTAATTTAATGTTAATTGTGTGAGGGCAGGTAACTCACCGACAGAGAGTCCTCTCCGACCTGACTGCTGGCCAGAGCCATGAGGTTTGGGGAGTAAAACCGCTCGTACATGGAGGCGCCCTGACAGGTGTCTATGATGAAGAGCAGCTCGTTATACCTGGAGACACACACACACACACACACACACACACACACACACACACACAGAGGATCATTCTCAAACAGGACTGATGAGAAAGAACACAGATGGCATATCTCTCATCCATTTGCGCCAATAAAAAAAAACCTGGCACTACACAAACCTCCAAACCATCTTACATAATGCAGTTGCCATGGTAACCAAGAAAAACCAACACACACACACACCATGTATACATCACTTCAGGGGACATTACATTGACTTACATGCATTTCCTGGAGACTTATCCTACCCTTAACCATCACATGCCTAACCCTAACCAAGTCTTCACCCTAAAATTAATGACCTCCATTACACACACACACACACACACACACACACACACACACACACACACACACACACACACACACACACACACACACACACACACACACACACACACACACACACACACACACACACACACACACACACACACACACACACACACACACACACACACACACACACACACACACACACACACACACACACACACACACACACACACACACACACACACACACACACACACACACATCAACCCATTCCAATGAAAGCCTCTCCTTCATAAGAGGTTTTGGAATCATTTGTATTCTGGTTATTCACTTTCTGTTCAGGTGATGCTTTCATTAGTCTAAAAGGTTGGGCTTCTATGGAGGAGAATATACAGACAGCGGATCTAGATTAAAAACAAACTAAAAAACACAACAATAAGCGGATTATTGAAACTATCTATTGTGGGGATTTTTGTGAATATCATCGCATTAGTGACTCAAATAGAGAAGAGAGAAGTAGAGCCTGATTACAAAAAATACAGGAAATAAAAACTCAGTTATCCTTCATGTATGCCTAATGATTTATGATTCAGTGATGTAGGGCTGCAACAAACGACTAATTTGATAATCGATTAATCTATCGATTAATGAAACGATTAATCGATTATTCGGATCGTTAAGGTTTTAACTGTACTACTACTTATATCAATACTGCTTATCGATCCGGTCCTTTCAACGATAGTATTAACGGTTCTTTTGACAAGAAATAAGGTAAACTAACTCAACAAATTGTGAACAAAACTAACATTGCTTTTTATTTTAATTAAATGCATAATATTTCACATCAAAAGAAACAACAATGTTTTAACAAATCATATTAAATAATGTGATGACAGAACTGTAAACAGAATAGCTGAAACTTTAACAAAATAATTAATTCAGTTACCTCTAATCATTAACCTATGTTTTTATAACTGAGTTAACTCTGCGTGTTGCTGCTAGCATACATAACACCTGACGTGGAAAGGTTACTCTTGGAAGGGGCTACAGAGCTACTAGAAAGACAGCCGAACCCGGTGCATTTCTCCGTCTGAATGTGGTGCACTTTTGCTAAATGTTTAGACAAATTGCTCGTTTTACCGCCTTTATATTTTTTTTTTTTGATGTTAAACACGACCAAAACTGAAGTTATTGTACTTGGCCCGAAGAATCTACGAAACAAATTATCTAAAGATATATTAACTATGGATGGCATTAATTTGGCCTCCAGTGAGGCTGTAAGGAATCTTGGTGTTATATTTGATCAGGATTTATCCTTTAACGCCCACATAAAATCAATTTCAAGGACCGCCTACTTCCATCTACGTAACATTGCAAAAATCAGGCATATCTTGCCTCAAAACGATGCAGAGAAACTAGTCCATGCATTTGTTACTTCAAGGCTGGATTATTGTAACTCCTTATTATCAGGGTGTACCAAGAAGTCAGTCAAGTCGCTTCAACTGATTCAAAATGCTGCAGCTCGTGTACTAACCAGAGTTAGGAAAAGGGACCACATTACTCCTGTTCTGGCTGCCTTACACTGGCTCCCTATAGAACACAGGATAGAATTTAAAATTCTTCTTCTCGCCTACAAAGCCCTTAATGGGCAGGCGCCATCTTACCTTAAAGAACTCATTATACCCTATTGTCCTACTAGGGCATTGCGTTCCAAGAATGCAGGGTTGTTGGTTGTTCCTAGAGTCTCTAAAAGTACAATGGGAGCCAGAGCCTTTTCTTATCAAGCTCCACTTTTGTGGAATCAGCTTCCAGTTTGTGTTCGGACGGCAGACACCCTATCCGTTTTTAAGAGTGCGCTTAAGACTTTCCTTTTTGATAAAGCTTATAGTTAGGGCTGATTAGATTCAGCCCCTAGTTTTGCTGATATAGGCTTAGTTTGTCGGGGGACATCTTACTTCTTCCTTCTCTCTGTCTATACCTGTGTACTCTCATGTTCCGATTAACCCAGCTTCCCCAAATTTCTTTCTTTTTGGTGTCTATATACGTCGGGATCCGGAGTCATGGATGATCCTGCGGTCCTGTGTCATGGATTGCGAGTCCTGGATCTTGAGTCGTGGCTGCGGTCCTGGATCATAAGTCCTGGATGGATATCCTCGTGGATTCATCTTCTTATTATACACACATGCATTTCAAAACATTTGGACTACCTATGTTGCAAATGTATTATCTTTTCAATTTACACACGGCATCTATTGCACGTCTGTCCGTCCTGGGAGAGGGATCCCTCCTCTGTTGCTCTCCCTGAGGTTTCTCCCATTTTTCCCTTTAAACTGTGGGGTTTTCTCTGGAAGTTTTTCCTTGTACGATGTGAGGGTCTAAGGACAGAGGGTGTCGTATTGTCATACTGATATTCTGTACAAACTGTGAAGTCCACTGAGACAAATGTAACATTTGTGATATTGGGCTATATAAATAAACATTGATTGATTGATTGATATATGATAAACTGTTATTGCAATTTTGGTAACGAGCATTGTCCACATCGAGACGGATAAAGTTTAACCACACCTCGGAGCGCGTTCTCTCCGCCATCTCCTGCGTGTGTGTGTAAACTGCCCCGCCCCCTCGCAAGCAGGCGGGGGAGAGATCGCTCGTCTGAATTCGGAAGATCGAAAATACATTATAGACGCATTTTGTAGTCATATTGCATATTAGAAACTGAGTTGGCGACACTAAGACTGCGATATAATGTTTATGTAGCAATAATACATAACATATGTTTTTAAATGTCTCCTGTACCCATACAAAAGAGCGATAACGTTGGAGTTTAACGGGGTGTAGAACACATGTGATGACGTCACCAACGAATCGACGACTGAATTAGTTGCCAACTAATTTGGTAATCGATTTTAATCGATTAAGTCGATTAGTTGTTGCACCCCTACAGTGATGGCAGGTGAGATGAAACTCATTTGAATTTCTCAAATCTATTCAACAAAAAAACATGCTGTAATATATACGCTTTTCAGCATACAATATTAATTAAAGTGAAGTACATTGCACCTATCCCTGATATCCCTTCACAGAACTAAAGTATGCTTTTAAAAAAGGTTTAATGAGATGATGGAATCAAAGCTGAACTGTATAAAAAGGCACACATGCTGAAAACCCAACCCCACCAGGGTCTGGGGGGATTCTCCCCCAGGAGATTTTTAGAAATACTAACAAACTATGCATTCTGGTACACTCTGAGAAGAAAATAAAAAAATCTATTATTACCCGACATATTAATATGTTAAGCCATTGTTTGTTTTTCACTTTGTTCTGACATCTTGCTGCGAGAAGAGTAAAGAGGAGATAGTCTGTGTGACTTACTTTAAATTGTGGGTAAGGGTAGATAGCCCCCATTGTTCTGTGACCTCTCAATCATCAAACCGGGGGTCATATTTCATCATGTGTTCATTTTTATCTGAAGTTGTACCCATGGATGTATAAAGAAGAGTTCTACCGCAAAGTTATTCTCCGTGGGGACTTCCGGCAACCTTCTTGATTCTGATTGGCCAGAAGACTCGAAAAAACATCAGCAAAGAAGTTTTATTGAGAAGATGATCACTACGTGACAGAAGTTTTCAAAACCGTTTATGGTCTCCGGTACTTCCAGTCCAACGCCGACTGCATGCACAGCGTTAGAAAATCGGGCCTTCAAAATAAAAGTTTGACTTTTTCCCAAAAAAAAAGAAAAAAAAGAATTCCAAACTTTTTTTTTCTTCACTCAGATATCCGCGACCCACTCGAAACGGGTCTGCGACCCACTTTTGGGTCGCGACCCACCAGTTGAGAACCACTGCTCTAGAAGGCCCGGTAGTTAACTGGCTCGAGACAGAGGATCTAGATTCTAGATGAATGCCACGAAGCAATTCATGCCGTTTTATTGTTTTTAACGTTGTGCAACAGGTGAAGATGATGTTGTTGCGGAATTGTTGTGAGTACCCTTTTGAAGACGACAATTCAGTGAGAAGACGGACACTATAACAGCGGGGGGGGGGGGGGGGGGGGGGTTTCTGTGTCTACAGAAGGTCCAGTTGTGGTAGACACGGTTCGCCCCTGATCGAACGTAATGATAAGTAAACATCTTGAAAAGTTCTGTTTCACAATATTAACGTATTTCACCAAACACTGACTGTTTCCGAATGAAGTCTGCTGGAGGTATTTAAAAACAATATTTTTGAGTTAATTTACTCCTGAAAATCTACAAAATCTTTTAGCACCAAAACATTGAAAACACAATGCATTTAAACACTGATTAATAATCAAGGTAGTGAATGAGCAAAGTCTGTGACACTGTAAAATGTGTATTTTGTATAGAGCCCTGCATTTTAAGAACACGGCTTATAAAAGCAGCCAATCTCTTCCTGAGTCGCTCCTAAAGACTTGATATATATAACATGTCATTAAATGAGTATTGACTTGCTTCCTAGATAATTGGCCCTCAGGGGAATTAAGGAAATAGTGAAGAGGACTTACAACAGAGGGAACACAGTGTTGGATGTTTCCGCACGAGGCCCATCACACTTCTATGTGAGTTTCCACTTTATTTACCTTCTCTTCTGCCACATCTGCTCAAAGGCGTCGGCCAGCTCCACGTTGCTGATCTCCTCAGAGTCCTGGAACTTCAGAAAGCCGTTTCCACCATGGCCTGTTAGACAAACACATATTATTCATTATGAATTCCTCTCTGATTCATATTGCTAAAAATAGAAGAAGTTAAAGAATAGAAAATAACAAGCTGAAAATAAAACCGGCTGGCAGCCGTGGGGGAGAAACAACTGAAACTCTCCTGCATGCAGCCACAGATTAATAATGTAAAGAAATCAAAACAGACTCTTTCAAACATATATCTATAAAAACAAATCTCAAGAGTTTAGAAACATGACTCATGATGTGACATGCCTTTTAAGGGGTAGATAATGCTCAGTGTTGCGAATATTGCATTTTCAGCTCCCCTATTGTAAGAACCTTTCCGTCAAACAACTTAATAGTGTCAACTTTTTAATGATTTTACCTTCTGGGCCAACTTAAAGGTGGGGTAGGTCATTTTGGAGAAACCAGCTCCAGTGCGCTAGAATTTGAAAATACACAGCCGGAAGGAATCTGCCACTTCCTTACAGAGCCCCTCCTCTAACACACACGAACGCGCACATGACCAATGAGGGCACGAGATAAGTTTGTGCACAGATGGAAGGCTGACAGGCAGGTAGGCCATCCAGTTACTTTAGCCGGGCCGGTTCAGATGATTGGTCGAGCTTTTTACAGCACTACGGCTTCCACAGATGACATTTTTTTATGTATTTATTGTCAAAGCATTTAATATATTCATTGCTATCGGGATGTTAATAGCATTCCATGGAATATAACAAAAAGAGTTTCTGAAGTGAATTACCTACCCCACCTTTAACCATCGATGCAGTAAAGATCAAACACAGACAACCTGAACTCATGTTAATATACTGTATTTCGTTGCAGCAAACACGATGTGAACTAACACAGTTCTGTAGAAAAACTATTTGAAGCTTTACTGAAATGTAAATTAGAGGAGGTGCTATACCTCACCTGAAAAACAAATCTTTAATATAAATCATAATACTGAATTAACTGAATTAACCTTAACCCACAAGAAACAATTAGGGTTAGAACAACGACAACATATGCCATATATTTAATGAGTGTTGCTGCTATGAGTCTGTCATCTACTAAATGTAGAAATTAATTAAAGACAAACTACATGAAGATGTGGAAAGTTTGGTTACATTATATACTGATCAATACCTGGCTATAATATAATGCTCTGCGCCTGCATGTACTGCTGGGGGTCTCTCTCTGTTTTTATATTTAATTGTACTGCTAAGACTGTTACTACTCTATATTTCTCACATCTGTGAATCTGATGAGCTACGATTCTTTATATCTTAAGTTGAAATCTTCACTGAAGACACACTTTTTCTCTCTGGCCTTCTAGTCAGAGCTGAGCATGACACCTGACATTTCTCTGTGTTTTGTTTTTATATTTCTGCTGTAAATTCGTGTCCTTTCTATTTTCTTTTCTTATGTTATTGTAGTGTGCTTGTCTTACATGTACAGCACTTTGGCTTGACTAAAAATCGTTTTTAAATGTGCTTTATAAAAAAAACTTGATTTAAGTTGTTATTCTATTGTATGTCTGTATTGTATTTGTATGTTCAGGACCCAAGACAAGAGGCCCACTTGCATCCTTCTTAAGGAAATCCCCTGAATAAGCTACAAACTACATACAGGTACTTTACTGACAACCATAAGGAGTTCTTTCTCACATCCCTCTCTGAAACATGTGTCTCTTTAGCTAAGCAGGGTTGTAGACACTGTAAAAGGAATATTTACACTTCTTTAACCATAACAGCTGATCGAGCATTACTTCATAATTACCGTAATTTTCGGACTATAAGGCGCACCTGAATATAAGCCGCAGCAGCTAAATTGAATGATGTGTACATATATAAGCCGCACTGGACTATAAGCCGCAGGTGTTTTAATGTTTAATTACCATATGTAAGGGTTCGTGCACAGAGGGGATTATCGGGAAAGAGATGGCTGTTTGAGGAAGCTCCCATTTATTAACATTTCAACAAACAAGTTGCATATTTGCATAACGTATTCAAGTGTTAGCATTTAGTGCAATAGTAGCTACAGAACATGTGCTGTGTAAACTGTACTGTATCACATAGCGTTTCAGACACACAAACTTTTCAACTTTCAAACTTAAACGGTGCGCTCCCAGCGCACGTACCGGCAGTGATCTACAGCAGTGGTTTTCAACCAGTGGTACGGGGACAAACTGTCTCGCTCTCGTAATGTCTGTCTGTCTTGCTCTCGTTCTGTCTCTCGTACCACTCTCGGTTCCACTTTTACTTTTGCGCGCTACCTGTCTCACTCTTTTCCGGCCTCCAGCTTTTCCTGCTGGAGCCCGCCGCTTAAAGGTGGGGGTCCGCGGACCGGCCATAGAGCCCATAGAGTTAAAGGTGGTGGACTGTAACCTGTAAAATCCATAGATTTAGGAGGTCCCCTAGTGGCTGCTAGCTGTAAAAATCCATAGATTAGCCGCACCGTTATATAAGCCGCAGCGTCGAAAAATGGGAAAAAAGGCGTGGCTTATAGTCCGAAAATTACGGAGTAGGGCTGCATGATATATCGTGTCGTGACGATAATCGCGATATATACGCATGTTCGATATTCACATCGCAGGACGTGCGATTTTTTATTTTTTTATTTTTTAGGACTTGCGATATTAAGTAAGCAAATGAACTCAAACACGTCATGTTATAATTATTTTGCTGCTTGCTACAAAAGGAAAACTTCCGCGTCTCTTATGTCAGGGGTACTTGAGTGAGTGACATGCAGCAAACCACCAATCACAATCAAATCTCCAAAGCAAATGGACCCGGTGATTAAAGGTAAAAACACTGAATAAAGTCGTTTCATGTGTTTCTCCAGTTCGGCGCGGCTAACCGAGCTAGCTCAGCTTGTTGCTCTGATAACTTAAGATCCAGACGTCCGCGACTAAAATCCTTCATCCGGTTAAATATAGTTAAAAAAATACCAATTGTATAGCATTAAAGTTCAAGAAAGGATGATTTGCGGGAAAAAAAAAAACATCTTTTCTCCTGTCAGTTTTTTCCAATATCGTGCAGCCCTAGTAGAGAGTGTCAGTGGAGTGTGTGAGGGTGGATCTGTCCTTTAGTTACCTGTCAGATATATGAGGATGTTGCTCCGGTCGTCAGAGAGGAGGCGTTTGGAGCGCGGCGTGCTGGGCGGCAGCCGGCCCGTCAAAACACGCAGGAAGTTCTCCACGGTCACCTGAAGAGGATACAGATACAATATTCCTGCATGAGTCAGATGTGATGTATTATGTAATGTGCGTATTCTAATTCAACACACATCCACTGAGGCTTTGTATAACAGTGAGCAGTGACACACACACATTTAAAAACTGAACACCAGCATCAGTGGGGTCAGTATAAGGTGACTGCTCTATCTTTTAATTAAACTGTGAAAATCAATATTGTATTATTTTCTTCTTTGTTCCCCCTCTTGATACTTTATCTGCTTTTCTTGCCTGTAATTACCGTTGGACAGCAAACATTGATCGGTAGCGCGGTATTTGTTCATATTTAAAAGGACACGAAGCAGGGTAAATAATCAAAAACAAACTGTGATAAAGAGTCGATACGCTACAGGGAACTCCGCCTTGTGTTAACAAACACAACACCTAGAGCAGACTCTATTTGAGAATGCAAATAATATAAAATCATTTCCGGCCCAACCGAAAGAGCAAACACTGGACTCACAGTGTTGACATTAACAGCTTCCAGTTCCTGACTGCACCTGTATAATATTTGCCTACAAGTGATATTATACATCAGTATTTAGTTACTATAAAGCTGGTGAAACACTACATGGATACATCCACCTTGCATTGCATTTCAGATTTTAAACTTTTTATGAATGTCTTGTTCATTAAATAGAAAACATATGCAAACATGTAATAACTGTGCCTGATGTTTAAAAGAGAATATGCCGGTTAAAGCTCTCACCAAAGGGGTAAGAATATATTTCAAACAAATGTATGAATTTTGAGATGTGGAGTAATCTGTTTTTTTAGCCTTCAAGATGCAGACATGTACTATTAGACTTTGAAACAGATTGTAAAAAGGGAAACTGGCTTTCTTGTGTGAATAACCTTCTGACTGCAATGCAAACAGACCTCATATCCTCTGTAGTCCACCTCCACGTCGTCACCGTACACGTTCAGCTCCATGTTCTTGTGGCTGAACACGGTGGCAGGCTTGGGGTTTCTGTGGTTACAAGCCATGTCATCAGCCAGCATGAGAACTATGCGGCTGGAGAACGAGAACACAACAGAGACCATTAAAGATGACGACATTAGAAAACAAGGTAATGCTGCATTTGTCCTAAACACAGGTTCAGTGTGTCGTTAAATACCATTTGTGAACTGATTAGTTCAATTCAGTTTGGTTTTCAGATGCTTTTTATAAAAAGACTTTTTTCACATACACACAAAGGATGATATATTGAATTGAATATATAATGAATATATAATGTCTACTTGGGTGGAAGAATATATAATGAATATATAATGTCTACTTGGGTGGAAGTTTAAATAATAAATAAGGCAAGCAGTTAGTTAAGCAAACACAAAGACAAGGTCATATTATGCCTCACAACAGTTCATATCATGAATTAATTCATATCTGTTGCTTGGATCTTCTGAGACATTATGTAGTTAAGAATACTGATAGCACTTGTGATGAAGTATGTCTTAAATACATTTTCAGTTGGCAGAAGCTCAAGATTTTAAATGGCAGAATAAAGGTCGAGAGGCTTCTGCCGGAATACTCGTCACTTTCTTACTTTTGTAAAGTATGATCGAATGTGTTTTAGTGCTTGCCAACTATTTAGTTTGCCACGTATACAATCATAGAAAGTGTATTCCTAGAGTTTAGGTGACCATGCCAGGCAGGAACAGGAAAGTAAAACATTTGTAATAGTAGTATTTTACACTGAAAAAATATCTTGACTTACAGCGAGATAAAATGGTTGTGAGGATTTCTTGTGAGGCTCAAATGGGAGTCCAGAACTGTACCTATGTTTTTACATGTTTGCACATTTTCAAAATGTTGGCCAAAGTGTTGTGATCGATTATCATTTTTATAGTTCATTAATCTGATGATTGTTTTGATGAGTGTTTAGATTAATAGACTAATCATCTAAATCTGTCTCTGTTCTAGATAACCACAAGATCACGGTTACGTATCCAAAGATATGATATGAAATTAGACATTTTCAATACAGAAATGTTATTAAAGTTACCTGTCAGGAATGCCCAGCCTCTTAACACTCCTGTAGACGGATAAAGTGTTTGCCACATGACGGTAGTTGAACCAGAATCTGGATGTACACACCTGAGCATCAAACAAATAAGAAAAGCAGCTTTCACAAACATGTTTTCGCTGCTGCCATCATTAATGCAGACAATCAATTAGCTAAAAATGAAATGTTTAAATCAATAAATACTCACCAGAACAGCCCAGTTGTTTGTATGACCACTGCTAAACAACTGCCCTGCGCTTTCCTAAGAAATGTAGGGGAAATTAATAAATAATTGTATTAGTTTCGTCTCATACGAGCAATCAGGCTCATCACCACAACAGCTAGCATGACAGCAGAGAGAGCTAACATGGGAACGGCGTTTCAGGTGAAATTCAAACTAAAACAAACTAATTTACGGGATAATAATAGCTGCATGTGAAATAATACAGACTCACTTCGATGTTGATGCTGTTTGCTGATGAATAGGCGGCAAATAAGCTGAATAAAGTGAGTATTTTCATTGTGCAGCTCTGTTAGCTGTGGGCATCAAGGAAGTGAAAACCGGCGACTCCGTCCAGTAAGTGCTTCCGGTAGAATTAATTTCAAGATAAAAGCGGAGGCATGGAACATGTGGAAGGAGAAAAAAATATTATTTTACTGAAAGAATAAAGTTAACCTCTAAGATAGATAGCTGCTCTTTTTCATGGTTAATTGTTAAGAGATTTTATGTTGACAGTTAGCTGGTTCATCATCTCTAGTCAGACACTTTAGGCACTTTGTGATTAAACCATTTAGCTTTTGATAAACTTCAAATACAATGGAGTATGTGCGAGGAAAATATTGTTTTGTTTTTTTGTTCTACTATACAGCACGTGCTCATTGAAATAATGTGTCCCCTAAATACAAAAAAAGCTTATATGTTATAGCTTTTTCCAACCTTTTTCCGCATATACAAACACACATCAAATACACATACAGAATGTGCAAATCACAAACAGATGACATACATGCTAGTTGTAAATGAATTCATGAAAAAAGGAGATATTTTATGTTATTTCACTTTGATATTGTAATGAGTTGTTTGGTTTTGTGGTTTCTTGGAGTTGTTTTTCATGTGTCAATTCATTTAAGACACTTAAGGGGTTAGCATTAGACACAGATGACTGCATGTCTAATTCAGCGAATAATAATTCAGTCATATGTGGCAGATGGAAAAAAGAAGATTAGAAGTCAAGTAATGTTGACAGCTTCGTATTCAAATGCCTAGCCAGCTAATTGCTGAGGGAATTCATAATGAGAAGTGACATGTACTGTACTGTATATATCACATCCAGCAGATGTCAGAAGGCGCGTCACGTCTCTGCTGAAGAAGCCTCAGTCTGGCAGCCCTGCACTACAAGATAAAGCTATGAAAAAAACATATCCTTCATGCAATTCTAATGTAACATTACAATGCAGCAGGTTCAAGGTCTTCTTGAAAAGCAGCATCAAAATCAGTTTGAGAAACCGTGGAAAGCCTTCACGGGTCTGATAACCACTTAAATACAGCGGACGTCTCTTACTTCTGCTGCTTTTTTTTCTTTTTTTTGCCTGCATCGATATCATCATAGCAATGCCCTCCTTCAAATACATCACAGTAGAAAATGAAAAAGCAAGGATAGTACGCCAACAAAACAGATTGTGGTTGCATAAATCTAATCACTATGCCATATTCAACCCCTAATTAGCATTTATTGTCCAGTGACATATTCTCACTCATGATTCCAATGTCATTCAGATTCAACACATTGATGTTGCTCAACTGATCTAAAGTTGTTCTCTGATACAACAAGGTGACTTAAAGTCAGCTGTCCAGAGGATTAGTGGCCTCTAAGCATCAAATCTTATGGAGCATACCAGTGGCCTATTCGTGTTGCCTAAAGAAGACTTGATCCAGTGGAATTCTACTTTTGAACCCTTGTTTATATGCTTAACCTAAACTAGACATAAACATTGGTATGCAGGTTAAGTGGTGATCGACCTGGAGCTAAACACTTGTACGCTGCTGCACTGGAGGCTCGTGCCAGTCTTGGTCAAATATTTATATATACTCAAGAGGACACGATCTCTGTTTATATCAATGACGCTTGGTGGTGAAGCGATGCATTTAATGGACCATGTTTCCCTGATGTCAAATGTTTTGATGCCTGACATTTTTTCTGTCCAGATAATTCATTACATTACATAACATAACATTAAGCTGATGCTTTTATACAAAGAGACTTACAACAAGAACAATCAACCATGAGGGTGCAAACCTGAACAGAAATGCAATAGCTTTCAAAAAGCCAAACAATTTAACCATGGTTGTTTTTATTGCTTTTTTATTTCTCGTGTTGCAAATAAAAAAAATACACCTAAGGAATTGTACTATTACTATCTTAAATATGTTGGGTTGCAATGCTTTTGCTAGTAGCCTACATTACATTTGGCAAAGATCGGGTACAAAGCAATGGTCTCACACAAGGACAAAAGAGTTATTGTAAAAAATGTACCTACTAAACTTATCCCATCTCTGATCACGGGATTTAAGTGTCATATAGAGCACATACGGAAAACAACATTAACATGTTTTCTATACCCAAAACAAAATTAAAAGCACCTATCCGGGGACCATTAACTCCCATATCTGTTCAAATGTGACTCTTCTGTTAATACCAATAAATATTAAGAAATAAAATACAAAAGTTTACCCTAAAATGTTGTGCCTCTCTCATTGAATGGCTGGCCCCTGGGATGGATTATCTTCATTCATCAGATACACACAAATATACAACATGTTCATTTTGAAAAACATTTCAAGTGTCTATTCTTTGGATATATTCATGGCAGTAATTTATGCAAACCAGTCATCTGAGACATTGTTTACAATTTGGTGATGATTCAGGTTTTTTGTGTTAATTGAAGAGCAGTTAAAACTGACTGATTTGACCTGGAAAACCAAAGTAAGGGGCGCGAAACGAACACGGCAGGAGGGTTAAAAGCACCTCCTACTGGACCATTACCGCCATATATGTAATCATTGGTGTCTTTTCTTTCTGTTCATTACTGTATCTTTCTCTCCAACAAGTTTGGGGGCTGACTGTAGCCGGTGTAAAAAACGCCACGTTGAGGGGGTGCGTGCGTTATTTGGCACAGCGCGCGACCTCTGTGCCAACGTCAGGAGGCAAACATGGTGCGCGCTGAGGCAGGAGCTGTAGGAGGGGAGACGCATCGCATCACCGAGGAGGGTGGCGCGGTGGCATCGCCTGCAGGAATCCAGTTGTAAAGTCCACACACGAGGCTAAAATGCGCTGAAGGGAAACTGCCTGGAGGTCCGCTGTTAACAGAGATCAACCCTAACGGAACCGAGACACCGGGAGAAGAAAACATAAACAAAGAAACGCTCCGGACAAGTTGTGATTTCAGAGGAAATCCGACTGGAGATGAATACCAACGATGCCAAGGAGTATCTCGCACGGCGGGAGATACCTCAACTATTTGAGGTGAGATATTCTGAAACATGATATGATATGTGAAGATTGTGCTGTGTGATTCTTACACAAAGACTCATCGCTGCATGAGAGAGTGATGGCAAACACCTCAATACATGTTGTTATGGCTGATGGATTGGCGATGACTGTCCTTACTTATTGATTATAAATAATGGTTTGAAGAAGGGGAACGCTGTGTTTTATGGTGAAATGTATGATAATCACACAAATTGTAACCAAACAGATTTATTTTCTGACTTAAGATGAAGAATGATTTCGGTAATAATCTATTTTCAGATGCAGACTGAATTCCATTTGAATGACAAATTAATAGTAACATAGCATTAAAAATACATGTATTGTAATTATTGCAGAAAATAGTATCATGATCTGACTTGTGGAATATTAGCATATTGTATACGAAAATAATATTAAGTAACTATGAAAGAAGTCTCTACAGGATTTTTATACCATTAGAGGTAAAATGCAATCGAGAACAATAAAGACAGCATTACACTCTCTATTAAGCAGTATTGAGGAACAATATAATAATGAGGTATTTATTTTCCTGAGGCAACTGTAAATTGGCTCATCCACTTAATTAGACTCAATCCCATGCAGTGCAGCTAATGCAAGCAATCACTGCATGTTTATTTACAGCCAGTTCAAATTACACTGAGGAGTGAAGTGACACATCATCAAAACTGCACTGTAATGTTACAGATCTTCATTATAAGCTATCAGATATGAGCACAGACAGTGGATGGCTTTCAGTGGGGAGAAGCTGTATGTGTTCATGGGTGGGAGTTGTTAGAGAGGAGGGTGGGGATGAGGAAGGAAGTCCTGGACGAAAGTATTGTTTTAAAACATTCATGGTCTGGGGAGCAAATGTCACACAAACATTAACTTGTGTTTTGGAGCGCGGTTCATTTTCTCACATTCATCACTGTGGCTCCTCGACAATAACAGCCTTACAAATCAACACATCCGAGTCCTGATGACCTGAGCTCACTTTCATGGGCTTCTGACAAAATGAGATGTTTTGTTTCCCCTGTTGGAGACCAGCCAAGGCAACCATGATCTGCACTTCAGAACTTCTCCTCATTAAAAAAGGCAAGATGTCATGATGCCTGAACAAACATCTCATTCTCCCTCAACAAGTCCTCCTCCTCCTCCTTCATTATTTTCTCCAGAGCCTGCTGACAGGTCTGATGTACTACCGACCCGACGACCCCATCGACTACTTGGAGGGCTGTCTGAAGAAAGCCAAGGAGCTCGGAGGACCAGAAAAAGTGCGGTGGGATACCTTCGTGGGCCAGGAGAAGAAGTCCCTTCCCCCCCTTAATGGCGGCCAATCGCGCAGGTCCCTCTTCAGAAATGGTGAGCAGTAAATGCTGATTGTACAGAAGCACTTTAGAGCTGAAACGTGAATCAGTCAATCGATTATTTGATTAACAGAAAATTCTTATGCAACAATTTTTGATAAGCGATTAATTGTTCAAGGGGAAAGAAAGAAGACAAAACAATGCTGGTTTCTGCCTTTGAAATAAGATCACGTTTTTTAAAGTAGACAGTGTAGGATTCAGGTCAAAAAAATATCCAGTGTTGAAAACGAAAAGATAATACAGACACAAATCTTAAGGAGAAAGTGGACCGAATTTAATTTAGCCAATTAATTCTATCAATTAAATCATGCTAACGTTTAGATCTGGTGGCCATCTTTATAGCTTGTACTTTCTTTAGGTTAAAGACTGTTGTTGCGGTCATAAAATATCACTAGAATCCGACTATTATTATCTTTGAGAAAGCAAAATTGTTCTTCTGATTTATCAATAAATCACAAGTTACACACCAGAATCAAATCATACACATTGGAGCCTCTTCAACGGTTGATTAAATGCTACTATAAGAGCCAAAATGTCATGCATTTGACTTCTCTCCAATGTGTCTGGCAGCAAAACAGCTTCCTCTCCCACACAATAAAAACTGGCTCACTGTTTGAGCAGGAATGGGTGTTGACATTTGTACTGTAACCCACATGAGCCCTTTTGTAGATGACTTGTTAAAACACTTGGAGTCTTTTTTCCAGGCATGTTGTGAAGCACAGCCGTGTGCATCAATAATTCCTGATAGATTTGGTGGGCCAAAATCGATAGAAGTGTCTCTCTGAGGCATCGAAGCGCCCACAAACAAAACAAAATACAAAGGTTAGAAGAAACCACTGCTGCTGCTTCCAAACATGTTAGAAAACAGAATCCTGTATTCAGATCACATGCTGTCATGTCTTTGATGCATTCACTGACCTGTGGCAGTGAGTCATTACTGTAATACAGCTTTCCTGGCAGGTCTTACCCATGCAGAAAGCTTGTTTTGAATTTGTATGATATGCTAATGATTTTTTTTTTATTTGCATTATCTATAAGAGCTGTTTTGAATTCCAACAATCACTTCTTTGTTTGACGGTGCGTGTCAAGCATGGCAGCAATGTAGAATCAAGAAAGAAAATTGTTAAGGCCCGTCCACACTACAGCTTCAAAAACGGTTTCCAACGCGTCTGCCCATTCACTTTGAATGGGGTGACGTCACGTTGCCTCGCTTTTCTCCCAACATAGCGGTCCGTCTCCGCCGTCTCCGGCTGCAGAAGTTGAACAATGTTCAATCAAATCCCGTTTTTGGAAATCTGACAGCTCAAGCCCTAGCCAATCAAACCGCGTCTAAGCCGTTCATTTCTATATTTCAAAAAAAGATGGAGGAGAAACTAATTATCGCCGTAGCAAATCACCCGGTTTTGTATGACCAGACCTTCTTCACCTACCGGGATACAAACCGGAAGAACCAGTCATGGAGGGAGGTGGCAGAGACAGTGGCTGAAACTGGTAGGTTTTTGCCTGTTTGGGGATTTTTTGGAGCGGGACATTCATGTGATTGGTTGTTGGTCGCGGTGCTCGAATAAAATCCCCAAGCTACAGACACGCCCAGCTCCAAGCTTTTTTTGAAGCTGTAGTGTGGACGGGCCGTTACTTGTTAGTTAGTCAAATGTGCTTTTGCATCTTTAGGCTGACAGGCACATCTCCTTCACAAAAGAACTTGACAGTCAAGATGTGTTGAGGATGGACGGCTTGAATAAAGTTAGTTATCCCTTTCAAATATCAGAAAAAGATACCAGCTGCAGCGTTTATTTGCTGGGAAATTAAGCCTGATCAGAGATTCACGTGTCCTGCGGTTCCCCTCCAGGCAGAAAGCCGAAGCCATGTTTCAAACGTTTGCTGGTCTCGCTTCCTGAGTTATTCCGCACTCTGCCCCATTGACTGTTCAATCTGTTAGAAAGGTAAAAAGAGCCTAAAGTATAGACTCAGGCAAGTGGGGCAGCTTCAGTTATTCTCAACCTTTTTTGTTCTCTGAAGATTTCAAAATATCTCCCTCTATCTCTGGCACATGTTCTGTCATCAGTAACATGTTCAATACCATCCTCATTGTTATAATACAGTGTAAAAGCATTGACATTGGTTCTGCATGTAAATATATAGCAACTCTCGGAAAGCATGCAAAATGGATTCTCTTTCTGGTAAATATGTTATTATCTATGCCTTATTCACAAGAGACAGCTGTGCCAAACGGATCGAAGCGCTGAATTACACAACAGCTTCATCTGTTGGTAAAGCTGATGGTTTTTTATATATTTTTCTGAATAGGGCTTTGCATCGTTTTAAACAATGTGAAAAAGCACAAAACTACAATAATTAAGATAACGGTGAGCTTTGAAAACATTTTTTTTATCAATACTTCAGATGAAAAGCAAAGGAATTGGGTCTCATCAATACCGTGTGTGTGTGTGTGTGTGTGTGTGTGTGTGTGTGTGTGTGTGTGTGTGTGTGTGTGTGTGTGTGTGTGTGTGTGTGTGTGTGTGTGTGTGTGTGTGTGTGTGTGTGTGTGTGTGTGTGTGTGTGTGTGTGTGTGTGTGTGTGTGTGTGTGTGTGTGTGTGTGTGTGTGTGTGTCAGTGTTGCCCGACAGTCCCAATTTCCCCTACAGAAGGTATGACCGCCTCCCTCCCATCAGCCAGTTTTCCATCGAGAGCGACTCGGACCTGTCGGAGACGGCGGAGCTCATAGAGGAGTACGAGGTGTTCGATCCATCCAGACCGCGACCCAAAGTCATCCTGGTCATCGGTACAGTACCAGCACACACACATTAAATCCATGCATACATGTGAACTTACACTAGTAGGAAAACTTGGAGGTAAACATGTCTCCCCGTCCAGGATGTTAGAATATGAAGCTGCTCACCAGGATTCCAGCTGACTCATGTGTTCCATTAGATAACAGCAGGCAGCAGATATCTTTTATGTGTAAACAGAAAAAATACTTTGACCAGTGTCTAGTTAATGGATCTGAAGGGAGCTTTTATGCTTTTATGAAAAAGCTCAACACAAATATAAAGTCTATATAAACCACACTGATGATCCAAGAATACATGGCTTTGATGGTATTCAAGGAGCTGGGGAGTGAGTGTGTGTGCGTGTGTGTACGTGTGTGTCTTTCCTGGTACGGTATTTTGAACTTGGCCCCGCCTCTCTGTGTTGCTATCAGCGGGCGGGGATCTTGTTGCATATCACTACCTGTGTTCGACGCTCACTCTCACGCCCTCCTAATCGGATTTGCTTCTTGGGCCTGCATTAACCTCTCAAACACTTTCATTAATCTTATGAATTAAGCATGGCAGCTGCACAATGAGAGTCATGACACTGGATGAGCTGGACCGAAAAAAAGCTGCTATTTATAAACCCTCTTAAAAAAAAAAGTATATTTAGGTTTTTAAATAAGCAAGAAAGGGACTTGGGTGTCTGTTGGAAGCTTTTTAAAACCTCCCGACAGCCCTCTGCTGCGGCATGCTTTGATTTTTAGTTTGGACCTGGCTGTTCAGTTTCCCTGAAGTGTGGATGATTGTTTTTTGTCCTCGCAGCACAAAAGCCAGTTCCTATCTCGTCTTTGTGAGCACATTGTGCCCTATTTTTAAAGGCAATGAGAATGGCAGCAGCTGTCATCTCTTTGGATGGTCGTGCCAATAGTTTGTCAGGTTTGCACAGAGAGAGACGGACTGACAAAGACACGTTCGTTCAGGATGAAGCTGGGTCGAACATTGCGAAACTCTCAGATGTGAGATAAAAGTGCACTTTCTTTTGGATACGCACTTTTTATTTTTAGATTATCTCTCTAGCCCTCCCTCTCTAATGCTTTCAAACTTTCACTTTTTCTTCTTTATCATGTGTGACATTCATATTTGACTAAATCCATGGGTCTTTTATATTAAAAATCTAACAGGTAGTGCACTTTAATGACACTTCAAGGGGCAATTCATCCCCAAATCAAAACCACAGGTTTCCCTCCGTATTTCTTTGGTGTGAGCCGTTGAGTGTCAGAGATATTGTCCGTAATGTCTACCTTCTCACGAATATAATGGAATAAAAATAGATAGCACAGGGCTTGTGGTGCTCAAAGAGGCAAAACATGTTTGTAATCAACATTACGGACATTATGACCCAGTTACGCAAGATTAGCCACAGATCATGTAGTGAGAAGTATTATTCATATAATTTCCTTCTACTGATGTGCAACCACGAACTGTATAATCAGTTAGAAGCATCTAGAGAGTGACTTCTACCAATCTTTACAGCGTTGCAGACAAGGAAAGCAATTAGAACTATAAGCTAGTTCAGGAAGTCAACTCGAGGACACACACACACACACACACACACACACACACACACACACACACACACACACACACACACACACACACACACACACACACACACACACACACACACACACACACACACACACACACACACACACACACACACACACACACACACCCCTTACCCTCTCATACAACCAACTATCTTTCTCTTTAAGCTGCAAAGATTGCTATCTCTCCCTCTACTTTTCTTACGTTGTCTGACTGAAATACATATATCTTGCAAAACACCAGCTGATGGTCCAACAGTGGACGCACACTACTTCTGCACAGTGTTACATTTAGTGAGTGTAGTTTGGGTGGAAAGAAAATAGTTCCTACATAGGGCTGCTCGATTATGGCAAAAATCATAATCTCGATTATTTGGGTCAATAATTGATATCACGATTATTAAAAACGATTTACTTTGAAAACATCAATTTATTGGAGAAATAAAATGTGAACAGTATGTTTTTAACAGTTGATTACCCTGAACTGTAAGTATAATTCAACTGAAAAAACAATAAATACAAAATTTTATTAAAATAATTTAAAAAAAAATAGTTTTATTTCGATTACGTTGTTTTCGTAATCGTTGCAAGCCATAATCGTAATTGCGATTAAAATACGACTAATTGAGCAGCCCTAACATGATTTCTGGAAAGAGACATTGGACCGCTTTGGATTATGTGACTGTTGCCAGCGTCCATAGCATAAAGAACAGTGATATACTTATTTATGAGCGACTAAAAGGGGTTAGCCGTTTCCTATTGATTGATTGATTGATTGATTGATCGATTGATTGATTGATTGATTGTCGTTGAGCTTTTTAAATGTTCATTGACGTTTTGAGCACCAAAGGACCACCTGGATTCATTTTATTGAAGAAAAGGCAAGCATATCTGCAGCCAATATATTAGATAACATTCAGCAACTCACACCAAAACCATCTAGATGATTAAAATCAAAACAGGTCAAAGGGAATTTATAATTTGCGGGTAACTAATAATCTGTTTAAACTGAACTGATCCATTGATAATAAGATTTGTTGTTGAAATGTCAGATTATTGACCCCATCGGTAAGATTGGGACAAACATCGATACACAATTTACATCAATCATTATCCCTCAGGATTCAGTCTGAGAACACATCACAATAATGAAATCAGATTGTCTATACTGTATTAACAGAATGATTTATGAGCAATCATTGATTTGTAAAGATTTTCTGCACACTCTTCTCCTCTTCACTATAACAATCATTTCTGGCAGTGACACCATGATGGGATAAATTGCATAGCGGCTTTGTTCTCCACATAATTTAACTTTCGATCAGCCCTGGCTTTATACTAGCAGCCATTTTGGAGCGGTTGAGATTTCTGTGGAAACAGGAGCCTCTCTAAAATCCTGGAGTGACAGGCAGTAAAAGCAGCTTTCCATTTGTAGACATGTAGAGAAGGCTTTCACTTTCTGACAGCTTGTATGTGCATATCTTGCACTATTAGGACATTATTTCTGATCAATGGATTTCCCATACTCCAATTTAATTCCAAAATATCAACTAAATATGGTTTTGTCTTGCCGTTTATACTTTTGAGTGAATTCTGATAATTTTATATGTAACATTGTGTTGCATTGAGTCCTGTTTTACACCCATTCATGTACTTCTACTTACTATTTTGATAGTTCATAGAGCTGAGAGCTGTCTTCTCCTGCTGTCGTTACTTTGCACATCCTTCTTCCAATTGAAATTTAAAGATAAAAAAGAGGATTTGGTGGCAAATGTAGGAGGTTCACACATACCTGTTTGCTATCACCCACCCCCCCACATGCCCTTCTCCCCCGCAAAAACACACAGTCACGCAGTGAGACACACACTGTCACAAATGATCCAACACAAGCAGAGTCACACACACACACACACACACACACACACACACACACACACACACACACACACACACACACACACACACACACACACACACACACACACACACACACACACACACACACACACACACACACACACACACACACACACACACACCTCAAACTAACTCTCACATAGTCTGGGCTTCTCTCACTAATACAGCCTCCGCTAACACACCCACACACACACAATGTTTCACACTCACACGGACACATTTCACACACAAAATCTCTCCCAAAACATCAACACTCTCCCTCTGTGTCTAGGTGGTCCTGGCAGTGGCAAAGGAACACAGAGTCTGAAGATCGCCGAGCGCTACGGCTTCCAGTACGTGTCTGTGGGCGAGCTGCTGAGGAAGAAGATGATCCACAACGCCACCAGCAACAGAAAGTGGAGTCTGATCGCAAAAATCATCACCAACGGAGAGCTGGCACCACAGGTAGCACAAAAACAGAGTGGTGTGTGTGTGGGTGTGTGTGTGTGTTCCTAACAGGGAGATTATGAGAGGAAGTGTGTCCAGTCACGCGCAGGTCATTATCACAGCAAGCATGAGCGAAGGGCCTCATTAGAGGGATTCTTATCTGTCTTATTAGCATCCTTGTTTGCAGAGGTAATTACTCAAGATGGGAAAATACATGGGCACAGACCCCCGTGGATGTTTGTGCATTAATTCAAACACTGTACGAAACACTTTATACTTCCATGAAATTAAGATGACAACGATGAGTATTATGGTTATGGTTTAAATGTACAGATTCAACAACAGAGGGATGATTAAAACCATAACTCTAAATAAGCAGAAAGATCGTTTTTTAAGTGTATTTTCTAAGAATCTATTCCAGTCATTGATACAAGGCCATTTCGGTGTAAATAGAGATAAAAGAGACTGGATTTCCAAGACATTTTTATTGCGTTTAGCTCTTTTTCCAAAGAAAGATGATTGGTGTGGTTATATGCATAGATTCAAGAACCATTATCTCTGGTCAAATATTAACCTCAAAGAGCTATTTTAGGTGTTATGACTGCCTCTCAAGGCCTGGTCAGTGAATGGAGCTGGCTCAAGGGCTTTTAAGAGTATTCTTTGGCCTTGGATGAGCATAGCATTTCCAAACTTTATCTCAGTTGACACTTTATCAATTATATTTTACTGAAAATGCTCTGATTCCAACAAAAAGCTCTTGAAATAGCCAATAAATTAACCTCAAGTTTATAGTGAGTTATAGTGAGTTTACACGCTTCAATGTTCAAAAGCTCTTTATTTTTCTCATACTGCCTGTGCTGCAGCACCTCTTTTCACCCTCTGTCTGAAACCAGAGCCAAGTCTGCTCTGATTGGTTAGCTAGCCGACTCTGTTGTGATTGGTCAACCACTTGTAGATTTCCCGCCCCTTAGCCTTTTATGTACAATGTGTTGGAGCGCTAGCCAATAGGAGCGCAAGTGTTGCATAGTGATGTAATTATGTTCAAGAAGTGTATGGGAGAGAAACTGGGATTTTTGCAGACCATCTACATCACATGTGTCAAACTCAAGGCCCGGGGGCCAAATCAGGCCCTTGGTGGATTTAATTTCGGCCCGCAGGATAATTTTTAATTACTATTAGATCTGGCCCTCCGGTATATTGCACGCACACCTTCACCCCATCCTGAGGATCTCCTCAGCTCAGAGCCTGACCCCAAACATTGATGAACTTGCACCCAAGACGAGATGCCAAGTATCTGAACTAGCATCACAGAGCAGCACACTGAATTTCAATGGATGTTTCCTTCTGCACTTTCTTTCTTGCGACAACAGGGCATGTTTGGTTTGTTCTTTGAGGGAAATAGTTTTGTTGAAGCTGTTGTTGGCCTGTGGAAAAATGTAATCATAAGAAATGACTCTGGAAAAGCTGCAGATAGAGCCATAAGAAATGAATGCAACTGATTATTTAATGTTGTTTTTATATTCAATAATTTAAGCTTTGTTAGTTCCAGGTTTAATATGTGCAATAAGTTCAATTCAATACGTTTTGCAATAAACATTGAACCAGTCCGGCCCTCGACTAGTACCCATTTTTTTATTTTGGCCCACTGTGTATTTGAGTTTGACACACCTGCTCTACATGCACCAAAACCTATATAACACACTACAGGAAAAGGCCTCTTCAAAGTACACCGCTGTGGTAGCGAATGACATTTCAACAGGAAGTTGTGGGTTAAAAGCATCTATAACGGATGAAAAGGTGTTAAACAACCTAAGTGATTCTGGTTGTCTGGGCACATTTTAAATTAGCATTATTAAAACACCTGAGAGGGGTCTTTACTGTCAACATGGGCCCCGTGATGCATTAGCGATGCCGCGAGGAACAAGGCTGTATATCGTCCCCCGCCTGATTCGTGACTGGCAGTTCTGAGCTCGCGTCCCCTCGTGAATTATCTTCAATAGCTGCCCACCTCATCATTTATCTTCTGTGCGGCGTCTGGCACACATTCCATCGTCCATCTGGCCGATCCCCAGATCTCAGCCCAGGGAAGATGGAGATAAACAGCAAAGAAGGCTAAGCTGCAGACATGTTCGTTATGATGAAGTGACTTCTGTTGCTGTTAGGTTTTTCTTTTTTCCTGCCATGATTAGTCCAGCAGAGCAGAGGAAATTGGGTTTCTTGATTATTTTTTCGTGTACTGACTGATGAGAAACTCTTGGGTATGGTTGTCACACTAACAGGAGCCTTGATGATAGTGGTGCTTGTTTAGATATTATTTTTGTGATGTGTTGATTGGTGTATTACTGATTCACAGCTTCACCAAGGGGGCCGTCAGTTTGTCTTTTAGTCTGTAAGCATGGTCAAAAATAAACCACTAGCTTGATTTTCATAAAATAATGAGAAAAGTTGAAATAACCCATTAGAGGTATGAAGGGTATTCAAATTACGACATGCTTACACTCAGCTTTTTCCTCCTTAACATTACTATTGAGAGGTCTTTGTGCTACATGGATTTAGTGTTGAAATACAAATACATACAAACGAGTTCTCTTCATGCCCCCGTAATACAAAAAGTTAGTGAAAATATTGGCAGAGATTTTCATGGCTCACTCTGGAGAAGGTTGAAAAAAAGAGGCCTTCACAATTCTTCTTTACAGCGTCCCTGCTCGGTAAATCGGACCATCTAAGGAACATGTAGTAAATACCCCGAAAAGTTACACTGAAACTCCTTGAATGCTGCAAATGCTTCAAAGAACATCACGGACTCTCAGCCCTTCCTGCTGTTTCTCTGTGAGTCGCTGCAAGGTCACATGACTCAGCATTTATCTGAACTTCCGTTCCCTCAGAAATCAAACAGATGTCCACATAATAACAATCTTGGATGTTTGACAGTCTGGGCTACGATTACAGACTTTAAAAATGTTCATGTTAAGATAGTTTAGCAGGATGCACTGCCACCGGATTTACTGATTAATCTTTAATGTATGGCAATTTAAAAGGGTTGAGATGTTCTAATTTAGCACTTACTATTGTTCTTTTGTTTCTTTAAGGGAAAGCACAATGTAACAAAAGCTACTAAAAGCAAATAGTGTAGTTTGCTTTTTTTCCAACTGCCACAGTAGTGGTTCATTTGCATTACCATTTTGCAATGACAGGTACAGCAAGAGCACTAGTGGACTACAATCAAAGTGCAATTTTAGAGAATAAACCCTTTTTGCTAGATACTGTCGTTCAATATATATTTCTTTAACAATCTAAACGTAGCCATAAAGTGCATCAAAGGGCTTTTCCTAATCTTCTACACGTATACCTTAATATGTTTGGTGGGATCCACGTAGATTATGTTTAATCTCTGTGAAGTCTGTCGGGTCGCTGACTTTATTCGGTGCATGGAGGGAACTTGAACGTCTGTGTTACTCAGCGAAGGCCACGGATGTTATTTTTGGATCGGAGGGTTGCTCGTGTATTCCTGCCATATCGTATGATGCATTCAGCTCGGGGAAATACATTCAAACATGTCGACCTCCTCCAGCCAAGAGGAAGTAATTGATGCTGAAAGAGGCTGGCACTGTCTCGCTTCAGCTGCGATCACAACAGCGCTGCAGTCAGATATATTAAAATATAATTGGATAACAGATTTATTATACTGTTGAATCCTCCAGTGTCTTTGCAGTTTACCATTAACCTTCTTTATGACTTTAGATCAGCCTCTCGTTCATTTTCCAGGGGTTTTAACTACTATACAACCTTGATGAATCTGGGAATTGAAGCAACATTAACAAAACTAATCTCCCCCTTCATGCTGAGACTTGAAAAGCAAATTACAACTGTGAAGCTTTGTGATGAATAATTTGCAGCTGAAATCTCCCAGTGGCTCTCTCACATTGTTAAACATTCAAATGTAATAATGGAAAGTGAAGAGTAAACTAGGAAGGCCGTAAACTAAAGCAACAGGCTAATTGTAGAGTTAATTGTATTGATCAAAAATCCAATAAAGCTCCTGTTGATATGGTTATTGTCTTTCGACGATTATACAAAATGAAAAACCCTGTCCCTCTCTCTGTCATCCAGGAGACAACCATAACTGAAATAAAGCAGAAGATCATGAAGATACCAGACGCAAGCGGTATCGTCATCGATGGATTCCCTCGAGACGTTGGACAGGCTTTGTCCTTTGAAGACCAGGTGAGTTTCTATAAACTTTATTTAAAAGCACAACATATTTCTAGACTTTGTCCAGATGTTTCATAGTTGACAAATAAAAAGTTCCTTTGGACTTTGGAAAATGTAATTATCAAACATCCCTTCCAATTTTTATCTCCGGGCTCATAGTTCTCGGCCTCCGTTACGGGTTGTTTAGTTTTTGTTTTTGAAAAGTGTTCCTCTTCCCCCATGTCTGTCGTTGATTGTGTGCACCTGGTGCCTGTGTTGTCTCCTCCCCCCTCACCTGTGTCCTGTTGGGTTGGGCATTTAGGCTGTGGGGTTTTGCTGTTAGAGGGGGAGTGTGTGTGAGATCCTGGTGGCTGCAGGCTGTGCCCACGTGAACAGCAGCAGCAGCAGGATTGAGGCTGTGTGTATTGTGTTCATGCTGTAATACATGCCCACACCGGGTTATCATTTTGGACGTTCTGCCTCTGCCTCCTTGCTTGGTCGGGCCGCTCAACGGTCAGTCTCACACTCCCTAATGACTGCACCACGGATATTTCCACCTGTGACAATCTAAGACAAATGTTGTCTTTCTTTTGGCGTCCAGACAAGTTTCAGAGTTCAACAGACAATGAGCTATTCAAGTGGCACCAGCTCGAGCCAAAATATGTAAACAAGTTTGTCACACACCACATGCTGGTGCTGTTATCTCTCAGCTTTTATCTCTCAGTGTGAGATCTGAGGATAGCAGCGTTCGTTGCTCACTACTTTAACTTACGCTGCTTCAGTTTGACGTATTTAATATCAGATGCTACACAAAGTCTCCGTTTAACTCAACACTCGTCAGGGTATTTAGACTATAATAATATCTGATCAGTTTTACATTTTCATCCTCAAAGTGACATTCAAACTGTACAAATGTTTTACCAATACTTATTATTTACATTATACACAACCCTTAAGGCCCTTTGAGCTGTCCTGGACATAATGAAGAATATCGTCTTTTCATTTTCAGATTTACCTAAACTTATTATGAGCTGAACATTTGTTATTTAGAGTTTTAGAATAACAGATACAGTATAACTTGTTGTGGAATATTAAGTGCAGTTCATATACTGTCAATACAAAGTGCATCGTGTCATCAACTATTGGTTGTGGATTACTATTTTTAAGTTTGAGTTGAATATTTGGCCATCTGCGTTTGGTGTTTTGGCTGCTGCCTTCTTAGTTTTTAGCCGTCACCATCTTGGTTTTCTGGAACCCGAAGCAGCACGAGTGGCTGGATTAAAACCAAACGCTGAATGAGACATTTTTAAAGCGACCAAAATGTACTTTCAGTGGAGCCGCTGATTATTAGAAAATGCAGGTTTAAGGCACTTCCCAATTGGCTTTACTTTTCAGACTCCAAAGTTACTACTTGGTTCAGCAACATGCATTTCCTCACATATATATACATATAGATCCCAGAGGAAAAGATTTCAGCAGCCGGATCTGCAGCCCAGAGAGGGTTCATTAGGAGGGTTTGACATGAAAGAGGCTCTTTATCAAAGATACTAGTTTGATTTATTCTCTTTTTGATACATGATGTATGGTGTGTGGTGCAGTGGGTTGTACATTGGTGTTCGGATCAGGGGGTCACAGGTTCAAACCCCACTGCAGTCAGCATGTCGTTGTGTCCCTGGGCAAGACACTTCACCCCAAACAAGTGACATGTTATGTAATGTGTTATGGACTACATATTATATTTGCATCTGAAATGTGTGCAATAAACCAGTCGGAATATATTTATTCTAATATCTTATTTAGTGAAACATGTTATGCAAATGATTGACCTTAAAATGACACTGTACTCACAGTGCCTCAACTCTAAGTGTTTCAGCTGCTGCTTCTCCGATATTCACTGCCCAGTCAATGCTTTGTGTTCCTGAACTGAGCAGGCAGTGACACACCGAGTAAGGACACACTCTTTGTGTTCATGACCTGAGCAGGCAGTGACACACCAAGCAAGGACACACTCTTTGTGTTTTCATTGAGCATCTCACCTGCTAAAGCGTCCCTGAGCAAGACTTCCTGCCAGATACTGTTTTGGTTGTTTGGACACATTTTCTAAGAATGACTGAAGGGCACCTGCAGGTTTTGGACATGAAACCTGAGAGATGGTAAAAGGTAGTTTAGCAAATGTTTTCTGACAACAAATAAGCTATATAAATACAGTGGGGCAAAAAAGTATCACAAGTGTGACTGTTTGAGGTTGTGGACAGATGTCTTTTATACTGATAACGAGTTCAAACAGGTGCCATTAATACAGTTAACAAGTGGAGGACAGAGGAGGCTCTTAAAGAAGAAGTTACAGGTCTGTGAGAGCCAGAAATCTTGTTTGTTTGTTTGTAGGTGACCAAATACTTATTTTCCACCATAATTTTCAAATAAATTCTTTAAAAATCAGACAATGTGATTTTCTGGATTTTCTTTTTCTCATTCTGTCTCTCATAGTTGAGGTATACCTAGGATGACAATGACAGGCCTCTCATCTTTTTAAGTGGGAGAACTTGCACAATTGGTGGCTGACTAAATACTTTTTTGCCCCACTGTATATGTAGTTCAACAGTGTGCCGTAGTTCAACAGTGTTCCCGTCTAAGCCGGAGCGCCCTGATTTAAATATATCGTTGACTGGCCAACTGTGTGGCACAGCGGTCGATTGCTTTTAGAAGGATTGATTCTCTTAATCTCATTTAAACTCGCTTAACATTTATCCACTTCTAAACGTGCTCTAAATGACTTTAAAGTGGTTGACGCACATCCGGGTCAGTGTGGGTGAAGCTGACTTTATAAACTGGTCATTTTAGCTGCATTACAGAGAACCACAGAGACTCATACTGGATTCATATTACATGCAGAGGTGAATCTTTTCTCTGCTGCTCTGAGTAATGATGATTCGGGAGGAAAAACTAAAGGCCTTTAAACACAAGACCTTTAAAGAAGTAATCTAAACTAAAAGCCAGATTACTTACTTCATAGTATGTGCTGGGGAATAATTTGCTTAGGTAATCAACCTTCGACACAGTTCATAATTTCCTCCTCTCACTGTCTCCTTTCCCACGGCCCATAGTTCTACGGCCTTGGGCGCATTGTTGTTGCCAGTCCATGACGGAGCACAAGCCGCCACGAGGTAGTTTACTGTTCAGAGACGTGGGTTCCCTGACTCACATTCTTTTCTATGGACGAGAGCTCTAGCTAGATTCAGGGTCAATAATTGTTTAGTCTCGCTGATGAAGAATGTTGATTATTACACTCCGAACTAGTTAAAACCTCGAGCTGCAGAAGAGTTCTTGAGAATTGGTTTGACAACCGCTGTGTCAACTCGTGACGCACCGCCTGTCTTTTCTCCGGCCGTAACTCCAAATAGACCGTCAGTGTTTGCCGTCAAAGCTCCAGCTCTCCTCGTGCCTCTCTGAGTCCTGTTTCCAATTGCTTCAGAAGTTTCCCCCACAGTATGATTTGTGTTGTTTTTGTTGCAATAATTTGCTTTGAAATTCAAGTTCGTTGAGCAAATCAGGTTTTTTTTAAGAGATCATTGATAACACGTTGAAATGCATGTCTGCTAGCATGTGATGTTAAAAGGAAGTTACATTTCCCCCTGAATTCAGTCTGTACGTTAACGTTAGTGTCTACTATAGTCTGTATATACAACTCTACACTGTAGAACCGCCTGCAGCCGCTCCATGAATCAAGTGCTTACTTTAAAGCATTGGGTTATATATGGGTCACTTGAAGAGGGTTCAACTGAAAACAGCGTTTCCGCCAGGGGGGGGGTCTTGCCGTCATTTGACGCCCTTATTCAGCTCGGGACGCCCTGAACTCGAGCCGAGTTGGCTGACCAGGGCTGAGAGGGCGTCCAAATATTTTTGGACGCCCTCTCAGCCCTGGTCTGGCGGAAACAATGACTGAAAAGACGCATAGGATCAGGACGAACACTGCCTGTTATGGAGATACATACACATCGTTTGACGTTTGCTTGTAGAAGTAGGTCTAGTTTGAATCATTTTCATAGAGGAGAGAGCAGGAATTTGTTATATTGGCAACACAATCTCACAAGTATGGGGATTGGATTGGTTGACTTTGCATAGATTCTTGCAATACCAAGATAGAAAATACTAGAGTGACGAGATAAACCAAGGTAATTTAAACTAAGCTAGGCCAAGGTACGCTTAGAAAAGATGAATTAATATATATATTCAAATTTCTTTATTAGGATAAACCCCTTGAGGTGAATCACCTCGTTTTCAAGGGGGTCCCAAGAAAACAAATAACAAACAAGTACAACATACAAACAACATTCACACACATACATCGGAAGAAATAACCAAGAAATTACAAACATTAACATTGTACAAACATTGTATTAATTAATACAAGATTAGAGAAGGTAAAACTGTTTTACAAAGAAATTACAAAGTAGGAAAGAGTGATGTGTTAGTGCATCGATGTGTTGGGAAAACATTTCTATCAGCATCCGAGTATAATGTAATATACACTTCTTTATAGACACTACGTTTAAGTTTCTACACCACGCTTGTTCGCTGCCTTCTGTTGTTAGTGTAACAATCAACCGCCGTGTGTTTTGTTAATGCGTCACTTAAGGAAGCATTGAAGTAAATTGAATATCTAACAGACCACAGACTGCGGCTCCATGTCGGCTTTGAATAGCGATTACATGTGTGTTTGTAGGGTCCTGCAGGGAGAAGCAGATTCTCTCTCCTGGAGGTACGTTTAGAGAAAGATGGCATGTCGCTTTGTCTTGTCATCTTTCCAGTCAACACATTTGAATGTCTATTTAATGTAGGCAGCAGCCACAGGCTTATTAACTGGCTGCACAGTCAGTTATGGTAACAAACGATGGAAAAAGGCAATAACCGACTGTCGTACTGTGTTTCTGTTACACCAATTACACAAACAAGCTCTTACAGATGATGACAGACAAGTCAACACAACCTCATACAGATCATCTGATCGATATACAAATGAAGACTGTGAATGCACACACATGAATAAGTCATACTGTGGGGGAATATTTCTGTCTTTACTCCTAGATATTTAACCTTTTGCCCTTTGACGTTTATGACCAACCCTGGCTCTGTTATCTCCCGTAACGGCCCATCCACACTACAGCTTCAAAAAAAGCTTGCCGGCGGGCGTGTCTGAAGCTCGACCAACAACCAATCACATGAATCTCCCGTCCCTGACACACAAGCAGCGGTTTGATTGGCTAGAGCTTGTACTGGCATATGATTTGATTGGCTGACGCTTCCACCGAAAGCTTCAGAAGCTTCAAAAGTTGAACATTGCTCAACTTTTGCAGCCTGAAACGCCAGGAAAGCTCCGCTCTGCTACCCACAATTCAGTTCGGCGAAAAGCGAGGCAACGTCAAGTCACCCCATTCAAAGTGAATGGGCAGACCCGTTGGAAACCGTTTTTGAAGCTGTCGAAGCTGTAGTGTGGACGGGCCGTGAGGAATGTGCTAATGCAGTCATATGTTGATATTTCTCAGTCTATAACTGGTCAACTCTGGGTGACAAATGGTTTATGGGTGACAACGCTGGCTTCGAGGCCATTAAGGGTCAGACGCAAGTGATTCAGGGTGCCCAGCTGTTTAGATCATCTCCCCCAATATGTTGATTAACTCTCTGTAAACTAGTTAAAAGGTCTATCGAGAGAGAGGCTGGGCAGAATTGCGTGCAGTCAGAACATCTGGCTGCTGTGACTTGTGATGTGAATTTCTCCGGCCGATACTTGTAATAAACACCACTGTTTGACATCAAAGCTCCAACTCTCCTCGTGTCTCTCTGAGTCCTGACTCTCCATTGCTGCAGAAGTTTCCCTTACACATACCAACATATTTACGCACATAAATAAGCATATGCACACAGAGAAACTTTTTTTTTCATCTACTATACTAGACACACATATGCAGAGCAATAAGACACAAGCTCACACATGGGTGCATCAGTACAGAATGAGAATCTGTAAGTGCATACATGAATATAATATGCATGTGGGCAGTAAGATGTATCTTGCTTTGGTTATATCAGTGGGAATGAATGAATAAGAATGAGTCATATTTTACGTGGTGGATTAGGAGTCGTCGCCTCCAGATAGGATGGATATTAGCCTCAACACTGAGCAGTTAAATGCTGTTTGTGCTTATTTAATTACTCTTTCAGCCATGTCCGTGTAAACAAGGTTTTTTCTTCAATCAAATAGGTCTGTTGGGTTTATCTTTTTATATCAATGCATTAGTGTGGGTCAATATTAAAAGCTCTCTGAGTGCCATGATGACCAACATGCTTTTAAAGAGCGATTTTCACCGTGCATTGAAGAAACCTGGATTGTTGGGGGTGTGAAAATGTCACCATAAAAATACACTATTTGAAACAAAGGATTTTGAACTCACATAAGTAATGAGCATGTACACTATTGACCTACTTTAACATATTCTTCGGTACCTTATTTTTCTGAAAATGTATTTTTAGATTAGAAATAGTCCGTATCCTCAAGAAAAACGGATGTATTGCGACAATCAGGTGCAGACATTGTGTTCTTTGGCTCAACGAATAAACCAATGTGGACGGCTTTCATGTCCTTGTTGTTCTCTTTCGACTCTTCGGTAAATACAGGAAGTCTTTTTGTGAAGAGGCTGAGTGTGTAATGAGAGCTCTTAATTCTGTCTCTGCTGTCTCAAAGTCCAACAGATTCCACTTTGTACATGTTCCCTGTTTGAACTAAACGAGATGACATACTGTGCGTGGCTGGCTCGTGCACAGAGAGAGGAATTTACTAGCCAGAGAACACACACATTATCATGCACCCCATATCTCATTAATAGAGCTCACAATTGAGCCGTTACCATGGTGGTTGTTATCAGCATTTCCAGCTGTTTCTGGCGCAGAGCATTTAACACTCATTAATAAAATAAAAACTCTGTATATGACTACATCAAAGTAGCATGAAAGTCATAGTTATAATGTTTGATTCAGCTAACTAGAATTATGTCACAATGTTATTTAAATTGTCGTGAGAATGGATTGTGAGAAGCGTTGATGGCAGCTTGCAAATGAGCGTCGGGGGTTAGATAAGGACCCGAGGAAGTTCACTGCAGATGAAGTCACGTAGATAACAAACGTATACAGTTGTGTTTATAACCGTATCCAAGCAACCGCTCCAAAACAACACCGACAGACGTTGCTGATTGGCTGGGAACTGATGACTTCTCAGCTCATATTGCACAGCCCTTGATTTACAATATAAATAAATGACAAACGATTATTAAAGGGTCTTTTGTTAAGCTCAGGAGCAACGGGGGGAAATTATAGTGGTATGCTTTAAAGAAATAATAAGCAGAGACCTTATCATTTGTGTTTTGTTAGCGCAATAATGGCAGTGATTTGGGGTCTTTCCCTCACTTTTTGAAAAGCTGTTTTTGTAACCCTCACTCTTATTGTGTGAGGTTGACTGTAAGCATCTTGGAACATTGTTTTTTTCATTGTGCATTCATCCAAGTTGCCTTTACTTATTCCCATGGGCTCATGAGTTTTACAAGTGGTGCCCTTTGTGCTTGGCACCCTTTTTCTCACCTGGGTTTCACCTCGCATGCTAAAAACAGGTTGCCCTACTTTATTGGTGAAGGTTGTTGTATGCAGCCGGAAAAGGAATACCAGCAGAAGCCACTCACCCTTTTAAAAGACCCTTAAAAAGAGGGTTCTGTTGAACACTCTTCGTTTAATGATGCAACAGTATTTAACCATTTCACCTCTCGTCATTTTTCATATCCAGACAAAATTAAATCTGCTCCATTTCCACATTATCTAAACCTCGTAATGTCAAACAAGATGCCTCGGTGATTTCGTCTTTTTAGGAACAGAGAATGTGTCACCTGAGAGAGGGAAAAGCATTTTGGAAACAATAGTCAGGTGCAAGAACTCCACTGTGATTATAGGCACACAACGATTCATCAGGGGCATGTTAGACTTTTATTAAAGAAAGAAAAAAAATTCCGTTCTCAAGCGAAAAGGGGCTGTTCTGAAACCTCTAATGGTAAGCATCAGAGGAGCTTTTAAATGACAGCTTAAAAGGCTTTTCCAACATGGCAATTTTGGAGGTAATTTGCATGGAAATTGTCTCGCTTGAATAGACATAATTTAAGCACAAGCCTTTCCCTCTACAGCTATTCAGTCTGCAGAATATTTGTAAAAACCTTCGAATGGTTAGATCAGATTGAGTGATCCATTGACTTTCCACATATCTGAATCGGCGCTACATGAATAAAATACAAACGTAGAAAGCGCATTATTATTTAGGATGCTCTGCAGGACAGTGGGAGCAGGGAGCGATTCTCTGGGGATCCACATCATCCACTTCTCCCCTCTCCCCATGCTTCTACTTTGCCCTTTACAACATCACAGCAGCCGTTTCTGATCCGCTCCAGTGGGACGCCACAAACGCCCTTTTCCTCTTTTAGCTGCCTGGGAGAACGTCTATCCTTTCATCTCCACCCCCAGGCTGTTTACCCCCCACGTCTATTCGACTACAGAGGTGTCTTTCTATCCATTTATTCTCTTCAATCTACCTGTGTGTGTCTAAATCTGCCACAAACACATCTATCATCTATCCTTTTTTTAGCAATTGATCAGTCGTCAGAGGTTATTTATCAAGCAAAATGTCCAAACACTGCAAAATAATGTAAATATTTGATGCTTTTCTTTGTTCTACAGCATTGGAAATCAAATACCTGCCTGTTTTCAGTTTGAAAGTTGTGCAAAAACAAGCAATTTCCCCAATTTTGTTATATTTTGACTAGGGATAAATCCACAAAAAACAGTCAAGATAGCAATTGTTACTAAAAATAGTCGGGATACAACGAATGTCGGCCTGAGATTGTGATTGATCGATCTCTGTCAACTTGTCTTTAAGGACTCATCCATCATGATGAATAAGAAAAAGGACGAAACAGAGCAGCTTGTTTCTTCAGTGTGGACGCCAAAACTCTCTGCATACCCCTCTCCAAAATCTGAGAGAAATTAGACAAAATGCTTTGAGAATGATTGACCTCAAATTGCAAGTGCACTTGGCTTCAGTCAGACGGATTTCTGCAGGCTTATAAAGGAAAGTTGCAAAGACTGAAATATAATATTCCTGATTTAGCAAACAAGCTCTCATACTCTAAATTAGTTTTTCTTTTCTCGTTTCATTTTCTTTTAAGTTACATTATTCACAAAGGTCTCCTCGTGGCCAAAACAAACACATCCGGTGACTCAAACCTGAGAATAATGAAACAGATGTCAGCAAGCTTTTATGATCCAGCGTCGGCAGATAACTAAGTAGAACAACAACAACGCTACCTTGATTAAAATAACACATTTCTCTAAACATTTGGGATAATGTTAAAACACAACCAAACTAAGTTTATATTAAAGGAGCCCTTTTATGCTTTTCCCTTTCCTTTGGGATAACCAGAGTGTGTTACATAGGAGGCGTGTGGTGCAGTGGATTGTGCGTAGGTGTTCGGATCAGGGGGTCACAAGTTCAAACCCCACTGCAGTCAGCATGTCGTTGTGTCCCTGAGACACTTCACCCCAAAGTGCTCCTGTGGAGATTGTCCACAGTATTGAGTATGCAAGTAGCTTTGGATAAAAGCGTCTAACAAGTCACATGTAATGCATAGGTTTGGTCAGCAAAGGCTAAAATCTCAAAGTTCCGCTCAGGGGGAGTTTCTCTCCCACACCCCTGACTGAAACGCCTCCATTGGACTCCTTTGTTTACTTCCGTAACATGATGACATCACTATAAAACACACGCACTTCTATTGGCTAGCTCTCCAACTCTGTAGCTCTTGCAGCATAACAGCAGGGCTGCTGTTCAGCAAATCTATTCTTAAATCTAATTCAGTAAAACATCCAGGAAAGGTAATAACTGTCGTGTTTGGCCCAGGACCCAGGTCAACATCTGCCTGCGTGTGTGTGCGTGTGCGTGTGCGTGTGTGTGTGTGTGTGTGTGTGTGTGTGTGTGTGTGTGTGTGTGTGTGTGTGTGTGTGTGTGTGTGTGTGTGTGTGTGTGTGTGTGTGTGTGTGTGTGTGTGTGTGTGTGTGTGTGTGTGTGTGTGTGTGTGTGTGTGTGTGTGTGTGTGTGTGTGTGTGTGTGTGTGTGTGTGTGTGTGTGTGTGTGTGTGTGTGTGTGTGTGTCAGAGAAAGCCTACCTCATGCTTCCTGGCCTTTAAGCAAGAGAGATAGCATCACTAACGTCACGATATTAGACGCTGTTATTTGATTACATGATAATACATTTCTGGAAACATTTTAATGATTAAGAGAAAAATCTAAGAAAAAAAACAAAACATGAGCATGTGTGCAGTCACTATGGTAACGGAAACTTTGAATTTGCAAGAGTCAGAAAAAGACTCGTTGCAGGAGTGGATTTCGCCTCAATAGACTAGTGCTATTTTTGGCTCTGGGTGCAGCCAGTTGTTCGGTTTTCAAAACGTGCTTTTTTTATCTAACAAAGCAGGAAACTGAGCCTCAGAGTATGAATAATGTAGTAACCAACCACTCTGGAGATTATCATGATTGTCTTGCCTGTTATAGAGAGACCTCAAGTCCCCTGAGGTGCTGTGCTCGGTCAAGAAGAGGAAAATAATTCACTCTTTTCTGAAAACAACTGACCTCACCTAAACAGGTCACAGCCATAGAAACCGAGTTATTTCCCTATGCTGCTGCTTTGAATTAGAGAGATAATCTTTAATCTTTAAATAGCCGGCGCACGTCAGCGTGTTTACTTCACGTACTCGCTGGTTACCAAGGAATGTTGGGTTTCGTGAAAACAGAAGCTGCTCATTGCCCTGTCACAAATTAAATCTCGATTACTCAGGTCTGAGTCAAAGCGGCTGCTGTTGTTTGACCTTTTCCTTCAAACTAAATAGCTAGTGTTTATTTTCTTGATATGGCAATAGTCGCTAAAGGCCTCTCTCCTAATTGCAGCGTAATGAGTTTGCCGGGAACTTTTAATAGGCACACATCAGGTCAAAGTGATTTACTTTATCCTTCCGAGTGTACAAATGCATACAATTACTACTGAATAGATATCGATATGGACGCCCCTTAAAATTCAATGATTTTGATTCAATATTATCCCTTTTACATACTGTTTTCCGTTTGAAGGTTAAACCTGTCACTCTCATAATATCTGATTCCTAATATCTATTTTATATTTCTTTTAAAACATCTTACTCAAACAGCTGTATTTATTCATTATTCTCCTAAAAACTCAATTTAAAACAATTAAATGTGCATATATATCTATATCTGCTGAGCACCGAATAGCAGACACAGTCAGGGACTAGCTGGGGAACCAAGTGGAGCATGTATCAGCTCAAGCAACATAAATGCCCCTTAGGTGTGGCAAAGAACAAAAACAGCTGACAGATTTAGAGAGCAGAGAATTTGACAAAGTTTGCCTGAAAAATAACTGCAATATAAAAACCTTAGTTGTTTTTAGAACAAGCTGTATAAAAGGATATATGTGTGCAGGACAGGAATTAAAATCAAAACTTGAATTACTTCTAAGAAAACTGGTAAAATGCTATGGTTGGGGCAGCAATGGCAAATAAGAATAATGAGTAGCCAGTCACACGTGCGGCGGGGTATGTTGCGTTGCACTTTATAACTGGCTTCTGGCTACGTATGATCTCTGAAATAGAAAACCTCCGTCACAGTCACGTAAAAGGCTGCATGTGTGATCGCACCTATAATGTCATACGATGTTACTCATGTCACATAGAAGGAGAAATGTTCTCTCTTCCATTAAAACAAAGAAAATCTTTCTCCATGTGGCAGGTGATGATGTGGAGAAAGTACAGTAGCATCCTGTTGGACTCATAATGATTTAAAGGTCCCCTATCATACTGTTTTTCATCAATATACTATAGGTCTCAGATATATACAAACAAGTCTCTGAAGTGTTTGGCTCCAAACACCAAACAGGTCATTGCAGCATCCCAGAATGCCCTCTGTTTCAGACCTGTTTCAAAAGTGCTGATTCTCTGTCTGTTACTTTAGATGAAAATAAGGGGCCCCTCCCCACGCCCCTCTGAGAGAGATTTGGTTACAAAGAACACAATGGTCCTCTAGGAGGAGATTCAGGTGATAAGAGGGGGGGGGGGGTTACCTTGGTTGGTGATTGGCTAATGGTTACTCAAGCCAACAAATCGTTATGACATCATAAAGTGGTGAAAATCTGATCAGCCCATTTCAGACAGGTTTTTATATAAATGGATCAGGACAAAAAGAGAGAGAATCTTTTTTCCTGGAACTGTCAGAATCTCTTTCCACAGAGGGGACACATGTTGATGTAGAAGAGACATGAAAAAGTGGATTTTGCATAACAGGTGACCTTTAAACATGCATCCCCAGTAGAGCGAGCAGCTGCAGCTACTTTCAAGGCTTTCCATGAAGTGATATTCAGGTGGTGGACTCACTTGAAAATCCACAAACTGCTGTAAAAAAAGATATCCAAAATCTTCAGACCTGACTGAGTATTAAGTCTTTGTGTTAATTGCATTTGACATTTTGACCTAAGTGCATTGAATCTAAAAATGAAACTGACTCTAATTTGCAGCTCCGGGCCGAAGCCTCTTCAGGGGTCAAATCATGAACGTCTCAGAGGAATGAAGGATTATCTGAGAGGCTGGAATGTTTCATATGTCTCTCTGTGTGCCCGTAGATCTGCACTCCTGACCTGGTGGTGTTCCTCGCCTGCACCAACCACCGCTTGAAGGAGAGGCTGCAGAAACGAGCCGAGCAGCAGGGGAGACCGGACGACAACCCCAAGGCCATCGACCGCCGCCTGACCAACTTCAAACAGAACACCATCCCTCTGGTCAAATACTTCCAGGAGAGGGGCCATATTGTGACGGTAAGGAATAACATGCATGTCTCTGTGTGCTAGCATTAAGATAAAGACAGGGAGAACTTATAATATACGTGGACATGCATGGTTATTTTCCTAAAGCAACTCACTGTCACTTTAAACGTCCATCTTCTTCTTCTTTTTAAATATAATTCAGTTATTCTCCGTTGCATGATTTACATACAATTGAAACCTTTTGGTGCAAACACAGGAAGTAGTAGGTGGAGAAAGAGGTGTTAGCAACATAATGTTCCCGAAGAAACAAAAGTGAACTTTCTTGCGCAGACTAACCACTATACTCCGTCATGTGTACGGTGGCCGACACGTGCAAACGGCCCAAAACACTTACATTAAGAGAAACGTGCTGCACTTTCAAAAACTATGTAACTATAAAAACACAAATGTGCCAAAACACAAGCAGATAAAGGAAGGTCTTCACCAACTTGACAAAACACAATTGTTCCACTCAGGGGCGCCGTTAAGGGGGTTAAAAGTTAGGACAATTCTAAGGGCCTGTGACTGACAGGGGCCCAAACTATTTAAGAACATTAAGAAAAAAATGTTAAGTAACCAATGAGATATCTTTTCATGTGGCCCAAAATCCCTGGCGGCGCCCACTTATTCTTGTGTCTCTCTCGACGCAACTTTACAGTAAAAATCACCCCAAAATGAACGTGTTAAAAATATTGTCTATTGTCTTGTTTATTTGGGTCTAAACTTGCAGCTGTGTGCACAATAATCACGTTAGCACAAATAAAGGCAATCAGCATCATTCCTAACATACACCAAAAACACGAATGACAAAGTGAAGCACCTTTCCAAACCGTTTCTTTTTGGCTCCTGACTGTTTTACTAAAAGGTGGAACACAGAATGTTTCTGCTAGGACAGAGGAGCGAGTGTTAATGGCAGACCACTGGGATGTTCATTAGATCGTGTGGTAGAGAGCAGAGGAGCATTGAGTTACCTGCTGTATGTGTGAGCCAGGTGCTAATTGAGCGATTTGCTCCTGCTGACAACACGGAGCGGCAGCCCAAGTCTTATAGATCCGTCTGAGTGTTGCGTCCTCGCAGCTGAGGGAATACTGAGTAACTCCTCGACTGCAAGAAACCGATTCTGTTCGCAGGCTTTTAGATTGATGTCTCAGGGCCTCTTCAAATCAAATAATCAGGACAATCTACAGAGGATCTCACATTGGCGTAGGAAATACTGAATCAAATCAGATGCCCTGGAGAAGTCAGAGCGGTTTGTATGTCGGGGTTGGGTCAATCTACAGAAAAGGTGGAAGTACTGTCACTTACTTTTGCAGACACCAAAATGACGTTGACCTAAACTCACATTCATTATATATGTTGAATAAATAGAGATTGTCTTTGCAATGGTACTAAATGACAATGGTACTAAATAAAAAATAAATAAATGGTTTTATACATAAATTGCAATTTATTTAAAATGCCAAGTGGAAGTGGAGCCTATAGTTTTAATTTAAAATATATTTTTTTCAATAAATAAATCTAATTTATATTTACATAACATTACAAGCATTAAATATAACACTGAAATGGTAAAAAAAAAACGCTAATTATTATTAATAATATCAAATAAATGTCAGTCACCCAGAATTAGGTCATTGGTGTTACTGCTACACAAAACGCTTTTATTTTGAAGTAATGTTCTGTCTCTGAAGTGCCTCCTGTAACAAGAGATAATTTGAGGCAGTGCAGTGGACAAAGACATAAGGAGAGTCAGATACTTCTTACTTTGTTTGTTAAAGGTGTCATTTTATCTTCAAATTGTACGTGCGTCTTTCAAGTCTGTCATTAGTGTTACTAATTGCATAGCCCTAGGGGTGAACATTTGAATGGGAAAATGTATTGTATTGAAGAGTTAAACGATTTTGATATTGACTGAAGCCATATTTGGTCTGACACATGGCAGCCATTTTGTTAAAATGGAGTGTTTTCTCCAAATTGTCACTGGTGTTACCGTCACTGGTGTTACCCTTCTTCCTGGTAACACGTAACACCAGTGACATTCCTATACAAATAAGCATTGTATAAAGTATAAAAAAAATACAAATACTGTAAGCTCTACTTGTGGTGGATTCATCAAGTTAAGAGTTAATTATTGCTATTTAACAGGTTTTAGATGTGTTTAGAAGGAATATATTTCAGCAGATTTGTATCACCCAGATTCTACCTTTTCTGTAGAATGACTCGGCTATCTTAAACTTTCTGTGGTAGAAGTTTCTGTGATTGATGCTGTAAAAGTGAAAAAGTCCTTAATGAATCTGGGACTCCAGACGCATTAACGGAAATTCAATTTTTTTTACTGCAGAAAAGTGTTTCTCCTGTGTGATATCTTTTCCAATTTATTGTTGAATATTGTCTTTTTATATTCTGCTCATTTGTTTCCCTCCATCCCTTTTACTTTTTAGACATTTCTCTTCTGTAGGCTACTGTAAACTATTATTGTTGCTTATTTAGTTAAAGAAGGACATATAATGTAATGCACCGGTTTGTTTTGTACTATAATTTATTTAGACATCACAACTTATCAGCACCGAGCTTCAGATGACTTAAATAACCTTTAAAGCCCCTATTAAAACCCCACAGGAACATTGTGTTGTGTTCTTGTAAAAACAGCTTTGTCCAAAACCAATTTCCCCTCCTGTTTCCTGTGAATTAAAGAAGTCTGCAGACCTCGCCGCAGTGTTTGAACGTTTTGAGAGCTTATCGATGCATTTTCCGTCCAGTCAATTGCTGCTGCCACGCAGCGTCACACCACCTCTTTTCTTACTTCGTCCTCTCAATCACAGACCTCACACCAGAGAGAAACTGACAGTCTGAAGCACTCTCGCCTTAAAAACCGTCACGACAAATGGTGTTTGAGATGAACGCTTGGGCAGGTCAAGAGAAAAGAGCTTTGCAGAGAAAAGAGAATCTGCATTTGCAGTCAACGGGGGGAGGATGGGACATTCAGAGGGCTTGCTTTGTTTAACAGACAGTTGTAGAGGAATTGCATCTTGTCTTTTGAGCTTCTGTAGCATTTCCCTCCGTATAATGGTCGTAGGCTTTACTGATGAACCAGAATTTATTCAAACTCCAGACCCAACATAAGAGCTTGAGCCTCTTTGGGGGGTGCTAACATTTAAATACAAATTCTTCTCTTTCTCCGCCGTTACATACATACATTACATTCTCCGTCACGTTGTTTTCAAAAGCTACAACCACTTCCTGTCAGCCGCGTTAACTCGCCTTCAAAATAAAAGCATACCAATGAAACAGGAAGTTCAACTAAATTACATTATAAGATATATATAAAACTGCAACGAAAGCAACAAAAACAATGCAACATCCCCTTCAGTCTCAAATAACACAAATTGGGTTATCAACAGCTTCTGATCAACAAAATGTAATGTATTACATTCAGGACTTTTATTAATCACCTACGTCAGGTTTTGTGTTATATACTGTAGGTTTGTATGCATGTAAATGGTCTGCAAAGGCTACATTAAAGCATGGAGACATGTCACAGTAGAGACACTAAATACAATTATAAACCTGAAGATGAAAACAGTAAGTTCTCTTTAAAATCCCAGTTAACTCTATTTAACATATTATAAAAAAACTGGATAGAAACGTTCTAATCTACAAAGTATTATCGTTATGAAAATGGTGTTATAACCTTCCGATAACCAGCTCATATTCCTCCTTGTGAATCCTTAAAAGCTACATAACATCTGGGCGGATTAAGACCTTCAGGTTCTGTATCTGATGGTAAATCCTGAACAGAGAAAAGATTAACGCTGCTTTCCATTAAAGGATAAAAGCAAACAGCAGTGTAACGATTATTAGTCATAAATTGTCCCCAGACGTCTCTTGAGTCAATTCTTGGTTCATCTGTGTCTGCTCTGTCATAGGAAGAGAATACTTGAGTATGATGTTAAATTACAGTTTTCTGCACGATTCCTATTAAGTATAAGCAGTGTTCGAATTACCCATTTGCTTTCGCGGGAGCCCTATTTTACCGTGCACATCCTGCTACTAAATATATCACAAGCACGCTCTGTTGACTGGCGCAGCAGCGCAGAGTCGATCAATTGCTGTAAAATCACTCTGCTACTACAGACGGTGTCACTACGCCGGAGGCTGTGGCCGTTGTTGAAGCCTCTTCAAGCTCCGCATCGGCAGGCCTCTCCCTCGGTGTGGAGCTGTCAAGCTCGACCCTAACGCCGCTTACAGCTGGCCAACTAAAAGTTGTTCCGTTCACGTTGTCATTTTTAGACTCCTTCGATTCTTTGCTTGTGAATCCAAAAGCTGTGACGCTTGGCTGTTTTCGTTTCGCCATATTTTTATTACAAAGCCAGAGTTAAAAAAATATCAATATGAACATTTCAAATACCGCGCCGGCATCGCCACCGTAACCATAGCAACGCAAGTAGCGTAAAGAATGCAGCGCCGCCACGTACAGATGGCAACACCCAGAAATATTCACAAATATAAAACAAATATTCAGAAACTGTAATGAACAATAACTATTATTTATTTCAAGAACTGTTATTTACAGAAACTCAACATTTCTAATCTGTGTGACACAAATATGCACGATTGTTTTGGGCTCCCCCTGTTTATCTCAAAGTTGGCCTTCAGGGGAGCTCCCTCCCTCTTCGGGGGAGTGAGTATAAGTAAAATCATCCTACTCTGGTGTCGGTGGAATAATACTTTGAATACTGGGTCACTCGTAGTAAATGGACATCTTTAAATGTCTTGTTTTGTTCCATCAAAAGCTTAAAACCCAAATATAATGAATTTATAATGATATAAGACAAGGCAAATCAGCAAATTATAAAACTGCAATAAGAGAATGTTTGAAAAAAATTGTAAGCATTTTTTATTTTAATTGATTGAAACTAATTGTTTTCTCTTGTCAATTCATTAATGAGTTAACCAACGTAATCAAATGGACAGTTGTTCAACCAAAGAATGAAATAAAATTAAAGAATAAGAAAATATATAATTCAAATATTTATATAAACACAAGACGTTAAAGTAAATCTGTGCATGTACTACGCTATATTACATGTACATTACAACATAGAGGTGTGTATTAGGATTACAAAAAGAGAATGCTGAAGTAATGGATAATTCATCCAGCTCACAATGTGCATCCACACAAAGAAAACTCTGAAACATCCTCTTTGTAAAAGGCACTTGGAGACTCTCATTTTTTCTATGTAATATTGTTGTGTTGTCTAAACAGTAACTTGGTTTTATCTTCTCCAATGAACCGAATAAATTGTGAAAACAGATTTTAAAGATTAGCCTAACTTTTGATTGGATGAGTTCCTCCTGCTCCTCAGTAATTGGGACTCAGTGTTTCCTGATGAATGCTAGCACCTCTCAGGCTTAATTGCTTTGGCTAATTAAAAGTCTTTTGTGTGACAGTAATCCTCTGGCTTAAATGCCAGCTCCGATAAAAGAAGGCATACGTTTATTGAAGAACAATGGCAGTGACTCATTACTGCACATCTTTGCAGCTCAATTCAATTGTCTCTACACACGTCTACAAGTCCTTCAATTCCCTGCGTCTCACTGAATTAACTCATCCTATTTCTGTCATTGTGACAACGTTTCCCATCTCTGACGAACAATTGCTCAGCGTTTTTGTGTCTGGGCCGTATTTTGGGATTTTTGACATTTGGATTATTCGTATGATAAGTCACATTGACGTACGAATGAAGGTCTGTTCACACACACACACACACACACACACACACACACACACACACACACACACACACACACACACACACACACACACACACACACACACACACACACACACACACACACACACACACACACACACACACACACACACACACACACACACACACTTCCTGGAGACTTATCCTAACCTTAAGCATAACCAACACATGCCTAACCCTAACCAAGTCTTCACCCTGAAATTAATGATTCCCCTTATGGGGACCTCCAGTATGTCCCCAAAAGGGGGGCGAGTCCCCACACGTGACTGTGTAAACAGATTTAGGTCCCCACAAGGATGGTAATGCTAGGCCCACACACACACACACACACACACACACACACACACACACACACACACACACACACACACACACACACACACACACACACACACACACACACACACACACACACACACAAGCCTCACCGGAAATTGTAGAAGCGAAGGAGAGATAATTGCTTGTTGTTGAATCAAACCCGTTCTGTCACTCTAGGAAGAAAGAGACGATCTAATGAAGTATCCCCCAGTGAATTGAGCTCCTGCTTGTTTCCCACATGCTGCTAGATACCTAGTAGATATAAACAAACAAGAGAAAGCTCGCTCCATCTTTCTAAGAGTTTTATCTCTCCAGGGATGGATGGTGACAAGGTGTTCGTCCATCATTCCTGGAATATAAATAGGATACAGCCATTGTTGCCTAATCAGTACTAACAACTATCAAAGACGCTTTGAAAATAACACCTGGAATTGATTATTTTTATCTATTTGAGTCTTAATATATTTATATCTTTTTACATCTCTTCTGTTTTGTCGCTCTTCTTCAGAGTGTGACAACATCAAGGTTTATGTAACTTTAACACAACTGGACATTTCTCTTTTTTCAAGGTGTTTTTTTTACTCAAACTCTTCTGTATTCCCTCAGATGATCAAACAGAAAACAGTGAATGTTCCAAACATCTTCCCGAAAAGAGTAGGGGGTTTAAAAGGAGTTGCTGTTCAAAGCTTCCTCTGCCTCCTTTAATCTGCTTCTTCTTCTTTGACATCTTGAGATGGAGGATGAGGGCTTTTACTTAGCTTCACCTTCTCACTTATGATGAGTACCTGAAGGATGAAGATATTTATCAACTCTGTACAGTTACTCATGTCCCCTATAATATTTACCAAAAACGGTATCTCTACTTTTCTCTACTACTATTTATTTATTTTATTTCATTATCTTTGCTTTTTATGCCTGTTTTTAAATGCCTTTTTAATAATTTATGTATACTGTATTTGTTCTTAAATGTCTTTTGCTTTTAATCTGTAAAGCACTTTGAATCGCCACGTGCTGAAAAGTGCTATATAAATAAAATTGCCTTGCCTTACTTTTATTAATTAGTATTTTCATCTTCAGGTTCATATCAGTATGTAGTGCCTCTCCTGGGACATGTCTCCATGCTTTAATGTTCAGAAAGCTCTTTATTTTCCTCATCCTGCCTGTGCTGCAGCACCTCTTCTCACCCTCTGTCTGAAACCAGAACCCAGTCTGCTCTGATTGGTTAGCTGGCTGGCTCTGTTGAGATTGGTCAACCACTTATAGATGTCCCGCCCCTTAGCCCGTATCACGGACAATGTGTTGAAGCGCTAGCCAATAAGCGCAAGTGTAACATAATGATGATACTCTGTTATGGAAGTAAACAAAGGAATCCAATGGAGGCGTTTCAGGCAGTGTGTGGGAGAGACACTCCCTCTGGGGGGGGTTTTAGCCTTTGCAGCCCATTTACATACAAACCTAAACAACACACTACAGCAGGGGTGTCAAACTCGATTTCATCGCGGGCCACATTAGCATTATGGATGCACTCAAAGGGCCGGTTGTAACTTTTAAGACTATATAAATATACAAATATATAATATATATAAAATAATGTATTATATTACATTATTGCCTCTGAATTGGATTATTATGGGATAGGTTAATAACTTCATAATTAACTACGTCTGAAAGCAGAAGTCTGGGGCAAATAATCGCATGTCACAAAACGAGATGCATCGTGGGACATGTAGTTTATCGGCAACGTGCTTCTGTAAATCGGCATGTAACCGTATAATAAACGTATTATATTCTTTGGAAGCTCTTGCGGGGCCACATAAAATGAAGTCGCGGGCCGGACTTTACTACAGTAAAGGGAAAAACCCAACAATCATGATAGGGCTTCTTTAAGTAGGACCTTTTTCCCCCACTGTGAAAGAGACTGCAGTTCGACAGCGTTGACTTTTTCTGCTTATGATGCCGGAAACATTGCTCATTGTTTTCCTGTAACGCTCTCTAGGGGGTTCCTCAGTTTTCTCCCCTCGGCGTCACTTCTGCAGGTGGACTCAGGGGACTCGTCCCTGCAGACAGCAGTCTCGTTATTAACGCTTGTTACCACAGGAGGAAGCTGGTTGTCCTTATCCTACAATTTAACATTTTACCCCCACACCTGCTGACATTCATTAATTACTCAGTTTTGTTTACTTCCGAGTGCTGAGAATCACACACCTCAAGGTAGACTGGAAACAGAGCAATTATGCCCAATCTGGAAGGTTTTAAAAAAATCTATTTTCGTCCACCTTTCGCCTTTTTGTCATTGTCCATCATGAAAGCAGAGGGACGACCAAAGAGCGCATAAGAGAGGACGAGAAGTCAATCAGATTCTAACTCGCTCACAAACCTTCACGGTGAATTAGTGAGTGCTGTGCGTGCAAAAGAAGGCAGCCGGTCTCCCAATAATCTGAAAGGGACTCTAGACGCAGAATTAATCGGGTGTTATTAAAGCTTCTGCTGTGTGCTGAATGCAAAATGACCCCGAGGGTGCCGCTCCGACATCAGAGCGCGTTTCTGATGTCTGATCCTTTAATGAGTCTCATTCTGGATGTCACGGCCGATTAATGGACTGAGCATGTCAGTTTGTGTTGTCAGGTCATGTCATTTCTGTCAAGCAGAGAGAATCAAAAGGTCAGAAAGCTAACTAATTATGACAATATGAATGAAGGATTCTTCCTCTTTCAGCTGGATGCTGACCGGGACGAGGAGGAGGTCTTCTGCGACATCAGCATGACTCTGGACAACAAACTGTTCTCCTCCAAAGAGCCGGCAGCCGGTGAGATGAACTCTCATTTCATAACAGCAGTTTTTAAATGTGTCTTAGCTTAAGAGATCACAAACTAAATATTTGCCTTGATGTAAGATCAGCCCTGGCAATATTACAGCATAAAAGGAGTTGATGCAAGAGCAGGCCAAATGAAATGAGGTTAGATCAATCTCAATGACTCTTGTTTTAAATCGAGACTAAAAACTTGTAATACAAAATGATTATGTATGTTAACAATTGGGGAAGTTTCATGGTCTATCAAATTGTAGCAGAATACTTGTCTTTCTGATGTTCTGATTTTATATTAGATATTCGGAAAAATGTATGCAAAAGTGCGCATTACATTACTTTTGATTTAGCTGTGGCATTTCCGTTCCGTTAGTACCCCTTATTTCGCGTTCACACCAAAAAGAGTAATAAGTGCCGGGAACTTTTACCCCCATTTTTAGTGCCTGCTAGAGAGGTGGTACTATCCTGGGGAGAAAAAAGTACCAATTTCTATTGGCTGGGCGAATTGCAAACCACGCCCCGTAAAACTCGAAAAAAGTTTTGTGAAGCCGCCATTTTATTATCCTCGCATTAGCATTATTAGCATTAGCCCCGCGCACCAACGCAGAGAGACTACTAACTTATGGCAACACAAAAAAAAAAACATGGGAGCGGTGGAGATGAGAAGGTGTCGGCGTTCTGGCGATTTAGTCGGAAGGCTTCAGTAGAAGCTGCTGGGAGTCCCAGCGGCTTCCACTGAAGCCAGTCCCCAACTCCGGGGACTTCCGGCCGGGGACTTCGGATGGCAGTATACGCCGTGAAGTGTTTTGCGCCCTGCCAGTAAACCCAAAGCAGAAGAAGAAGAAGTGATTGTCAGCGGCTCATTTGCGTAATCTTCCCTCAGGGAACTTATTCCTTATTCCGTGTGAACGCGATCTGTACTTAGTTCCATGGGGGTACTAAGTGCCGGGGCACTAAGTACGGCAAAGTACTTGGTGTGAAAGCGGCTAATAAATATGTTAATATTGAATATGCCAAACCATTGTAGCGGCTGGTGCATCCGGATGCGTAGACTTAAAAGATCGGAGCTCTTCTTATACAACATTGTAAATAGAAGTTAATGTTACAAAGCTATGCGAGGCCTCCAGCGTTAAATAACTCTCAATAGAACAGAGACAAGGGTTTGTTTTAGTCATAACAAATAAAGATAACATTATGTTACACATGCGTGTGGGCATGAGTGTGTATTTGTATTTATTAATGTTACACAAGTTATTCTTGCAATATCTTCAGGCCAAATGATGACATATTACGCAACAGAGATCCGTTATAATACAGACAGTCAGAAGAACATCCTCTGGGGTTTTGTTGCGTTTTTAAGGGGCTGCCTGTTCTCAGTGTCGAAATGCAAGAAGACAGAAAAACCCATCACCTCCCTGGTTACCGCTAGAGTTGGCATAGCAACCAGTGAAGCGGGGTTAGCGAAGCTCGGTGAGGAAAACGGGATCAACGGGGTGAGAATCAGTCTCAGACGGAGAGTATATGTGTTTTATAAAAACCTGAGCATTTAAAAGAAATGTACCAGAATGATTCAGATCGCAGCTTCACAGCGGTTTGAAACATGATCTGTCAGTGCAGGTGTTTCTGCTGTGATATCATGAAGGGTTTAGATAAAGGGAAACATGTTGACACAAATCTTTATCTTTTACTATAATAAAGCAGAGGCGAAATCAGTAATTGTTCCTACATGAGATTTTCTGATTTCACTTCGGTTGAAATTGATGGTATTTCTTCAATATTGTGCAGCCATGGTCACAGATCAGTATGAGCTTTAATGAAATCTATGGGAATTAAAACACATCTTTCAACTCTGACTTTAATGACTTTCATTAATTGAGCATAGTATACTGATCAAAACCCTGTATTAAAATGTGATCGTCCTGGGAGAAGAATCACTCCAGTGGAGCTTTCTCTAAGATTCTTCCACTCTTTTATCCAGATTCAGTTGTTGTTGTTGTTTGTTGTTGTTTTGTATCTTTACAGTCTGCATTGAGGGGATAGAGCAGAGGCTGTCACAAACTGTACAGAATATAAAATCCTTTACGAACATCCTGTGCTTTATGGCCAGGGTTCTTACGGTCATTAAAAACCTGGAAAAGTCATGGAAATTCAAAATGCTAATTCCAGGCCCTGGAAAAGTTTTGGAAAACAATATTTTTCCCAAAGCTTTGGAAAAGTCATGGAAATGTAACTAAAGTTGCATCAAATATAATTTATATTTTGTCTAATTGCCGAAATAGTAATACTATAATGATAATAAATACTCCATCGAATAGTAATGAAACTTAAAGGGGACCTATCATGCAAAATGCACTTTTGTACGTCTTTTCTACATGAATATGTGTCCCCGGTGTTCCAGGGAACTCACCAAGTGTCAGAAATCACAACCCTCTCTGTTTTCCTCCATACCCAAATCTCTTAAAAAGGGGCTGCAACGGATCTGATACAGACTGATCCAGATTTGAACACTTCTATGACGTCACAGAAGTGGCGCTACGGCTATTGGGCCAACTCCACCAATCAGGAGGAGACAGCCACGGACATTGCCGTTGGAAAGCGCTGGAGACGCTGTAGTACATATGCCAGGCCTGTAGATGGTGCTGTTCTCACAGAATCAGCCAATGCAAAGACAGTGTTAATTGAGCCAAATGAGGAATGGCTAAAATGCATGATCTGTTTGGTATTTTGAAAAATAAAAAGTATAAATATGCCTTATATAGGTTTGGTCCTACACTATAATATTCAAATATAGCATGATAGGTCCACTTTAAAATGGCATTTAACTGACGAGGTATTTTGCTGGTGAGAGATTTTAGTGGCTTTAGTCTGTAGTAGCTAGTAAGCCTACTATTCTATTTGTTTTAGATCGGCACAACATGTTTCATATGCAGACCTTATTTTCCTGTTCCATGTTACAATAAACCATTTTCAGTGGTACTGCTGAAAAAGAGTAATTTCTTTGGTCATGGCAAATTAGGTAAAGGTCATGGAGAAGTCATTGGTGAAAAAGTGTATGAACCCTGTAGGGCTTTATAAGTATGACTTGCTTGTGCTCGTGGTTCATCATGTTGTGCCACAAAGTTGCAGCACAGCAGAAAGCTGTGTACTGGGTTTTCCTTCTTTTAAACTAAAACCTATACGGAAAGGGAACAGTTTGGAACAGATTTGAGTTTTATTTCAGAAGGATATGGCGGTATGAGTAGAGAAGAGCAGTGAGCGAAGGCAGCTGTTAATGTGCAGGTAGGATGTGGCATCATTATTACAGAAGTTACAGCTTTTCTCTAGACTCACACAATACGTGATCAAGACATCACATTAGCGACAATCCTTGACATAAAAATTGCCTCGTGCTACTCGACCGCACTTGACAGCAGTCTACTTAATGACAGGACACTGAAATGCAGAGGCAGATTGTTAAAAATTCTGAACCTCTTGAGCTCAAGAAGCCTGCAAAACTCCAAAAATAGATCCTCGGATAAATGGAGAGATCAAGCACAGAGAAATGTTCACTCAAAGCCAGCACTAGAGAGCCAGGGCTTCCTGTTAATGTCTGCTGAGATGCGGGACACTTGGATGAAGAAAGGGGAGTATTGGATTACTTTTAACGGGATTAAGTAATAAGGACACCAACGAAAAGGAGACTGTATTCCCTTACAGTTACATAAAAGCAATTTGTAATCAGATTACTGTTACATCTTTTAGTGAATCTGCTTCATGGTTTTCACTTTCTTTGGTTCATTTGTTCTTTTTTTTATTCAGTAGGTGACCAAATGTGTTCATAAAATAGTGTGTGTGAGTTTTACTGTGCGTATTAAACTAACACGGAGCACTTTCTGTCAGCTCAGATTTTATTTCTGCTTTTTTAAATTGTAGTATGTGTTCTTGTGTATCATTGTTGGTGTTTGTGGGGGAAACTTCTGAAGCAATTGGAAACAGGACTCAGAGAGACACGAGGAGAGCTGGAGCTTTGATGGCAAACACTGACGGTTTATTTGGAGTTACGGCCGGAGAATTGACAAGAAAGGCGGTGCGTCACAGCGGTTGCCAAACCAATTCTGAAGAACTCTTCTGCAGCTCGAGGTTTTAACTAGTTCGGAGCGTAATAATCAACATTCTTTATCAGCGAGACTAAACAAATATGGACCTTGAATCTAACTAGAGCTCTCGTCCATAGAAAATAATGTGCGTCAGGGAAGCTACGTCCCTGAGCATCAAACTACCTCATGACGCCTTGTGCTCCGTCATAGACTGGCAACAACAATGCGCCCAAGCTGCTCCTCCTAAGAGAGATAGCAGCTATACCCAAGGCCGTAGAACTATGCCGTGGGAAAGGAGACCGTGAGAGGAGAAAATGATGAACTGTGTCGAAGGTTGAATACCTAAGCAAATGATTCCCTAACAGTTGGTGTATAGTCTTCTACCTGAACATGCTTCATGAAAGGCAGGTTTTTCTACAAAATAAATCTCTGAGCAGAGGACACCTTTGATCCTAAATATCTTCATTTCATTTCATTTCAAATCTTTATTTAGACAGATTGGTCCCTTGAGATCATCGATCTCATTTACAAGGGAGACCTGCATCATTTAGTTCCACATCAAACATAAAAACAACATACAAACAAACAACAGAGAATATCATATTTACATATTCAACATTTACAAATACCCAGAGTGTCAGAAAGCATTTCATTTAGACGTGCCTTAAATACATTCAGAGAAATAAAAATGCTCAATTTCAATTTTGCCTGTAGACTGTTCCAAGCAAGTGGAGCTGCGCACATAAAAGCTGTCTTACCTAAGACAGTCCTTACTCTTGGCACATCTATATCCTGCGATCGCAGACAATAGCTGCTTGCAACTTTCAGCTTTATCAATGAACAGATATAATACGGGAGTTTGCTCAACTTCGTTTCTTCTATTCTTAGGTCACATTGTCCTGTTATCTTAATACACTTAAAAAAACGTACATCTTATTGATATTTATTTCCCCTTGTATTTATCTGCAATGCATTTGATATTGAGCTAATCCAAAAGTAACCAGCATTATGTTACTGATTACATGTTTTTTACAGTTACTAGTAATTGTAACGCAATACACTTTCAAAGTAGTAACCCTCCCAACCGTGGCCACAGTTTACCTGTTGCTACTGTATGTTCAGATGCAGTGTGTGGCTTTGTGTCTTGTGTTTTATGTATGTGTATATCTGTTGTTAACCAGCTGTAAAAAAAACACATTTCCCTCTGGGACAATACATCTAAATCCAAAGATTACCACAAAATAATCATGTAGAAAATTAACATCAAGTTGTTCTTTAGATAATGTTTTTTGTTGAATCCAATCTTTATTTCTCATGCATTTAGAGTCCACTTGCATAAAGCAGTTACATAGGCGCTCCTGCGTCCTGCACAGACTGTACAGCACTTATCTCAGCTGTGCCCTGCATTGTAAGAGCAGCAGGACATATGTGCCTTTGTCAATGTACATTTCCTGCATATGTTTCCTATATGGAAGCCACATGAGTGCAATTTAATGGATCTATTATGTGAAATCTCCAGCTTCAACCTATAATCTTCTCAGAGTACTGGTGAAATTGCTTCACAGCTCATATTGAAAAATATAAGGAAAAGCTGCAGGAAACAAGAATGGACATGCCATCATTTTGATATCAGATTTGTAGCAGTTGAGTTGAGTTCGCCTATCATACTGTTTTTCATCAATATATTACAGGTCTCAGAGATATACAAATATGTCTCTGAAGTGTTTGACTCCAAACACCAAACAGAAGATTGCAGCATTACCCATAATCCCCTCTGTTTCAGCCCTGTTTCCAAAGTGCTGATTCTCTGTCTGTTACTTTAGACGAAAATAAGGAGCCCCTCCCCACGCCCCTCTGAGAGATATTTGGTTACAAAGAACACAATGGTGCTCTAGAGGAGATTCAGGTGACAAGGGGGGGGGGGGGTTACCTTGGTTGGTGATTGGCTAATGGTTACACAAGCCAAAACATCGTTATGACATCATAAAGTGGCCAAAATCTTATCAGCTCATTTTCAGACAGGCTTTATATAAATGGATCAGGACAAAAAGAAAGAGAATCTTTGTTCCTGAAACTTTCAGAGTCTCTTTCCACAGAGGGGACACATGTTGATGTATAACAGACAGGTGAAGATTATTCCGACAGTCCATCTGTTGCTTATATAGCGGCACATCTCCTCCATCTTCAGTGTGTAAATATGTGGAGCAAACTGAGGTGTTGCTGACGGCTGCGGCCACCTGACAGATTTAGCCTCAGGAAACAAAAAGCTCAGCCCCTCCGCCCTCTGACATGTTGCTGACTCTAAAGTTGTGGCTGCAGAGAGGATGCAGTTCTGATCTTCTCTGTAAATCTGATTCATTCTGACACTTTTCTACATAAAGAAAAAAGGCAGTGCACCGCTGCCGTCTCCCTGGAATCTGCCTGAGCGTTTGAAGCTGCAGAAACTAACCCAGCTGTCTGCCGTGCGGGAAGAGAAACTGCAGAGAGGAAATGTTATTCACGACCCAGTTCCACCGAGGAAGGAGAAGAAGTGTTGGGCTCAGCTGCTGTCTGAACATATGGAGTTTAGATTCCGTTCATGCAGCTCAAATTAAGCTTGTGGATATGTTATCCTCCTTAAAATGCAGATGTGCAGCTGCATGTAAACATCTGGAAGTTAGTTGTACGAGACTTAATGAGCTGTATTATAATGAGATGATGCAATATACCCAGGCATCTGTTGTCATGTGATTTTGGCAGAATACAGTAACCTACATATGATCCAAGTACGATTTGGATTTTCTCATGTTCAAGCCGTTTGCATCGCCACGAGTCATTTGAGGTGAATTTACCGTAAACTGAGAGTTTGATGATTGTGTTTCTGTGCTCAGGTCCCAGTGAGCTGGACCTCAGTCTACTGGGGGAAACCAGTATGGCAGATGTTGCCTGCAAGTACGACGAGGTAAGATTGCTATTCTTTGAGATTTTTTTATACCTGTTTTTACCTTTTTTTTTTAGATGGGGATACTTTTCGTTTTGTTTGTTTGCTGTTTCCAAAAGCGGAACTGCTTTAATACAGCCATTGTTATGTTGTCTACTATCGCCGTTAGAGGCAAAACAATTAGAAAAAACATTCGTGAAATAAATCAAAGACAAAAATGCTTTTCCTAACGTGTTGCCGTACGGATACCATGTTCCAGCTAACATTTAACATGGAGCTTTCACATCTGGAAAACACTTCAGGACACGTACTGTTATAAAGAACAGGTTCAGGTTTTTATTTAGAATTCAAACAGCGTTTATTTCCTAAAGCAAACGCTGGCGCCCCTTTTTTGCACACTGCTCCACAATTTGCTTAGTTTGGAAAACCGTTCAATTTTGAGTCAATAAAATAAAAAGTTTAGTCAATAATCATCAACTTAAAACCTTTCACCCAACACAAATGCATAGTTTTGATTAATGCAGATAATCAATCAGTTATGTAAGTTTAATAATGGCACTAAAAATCAGCCCAGATCATGTTCCTCTTCAGAATCACCGTACTTTAGCAGCACAGTGAAGTAACATCGAAAGCACCAAACCCATCAAATGCTACACTGCTCTCCACCTGTGTCCTCAGCCTGTGTTGATACGTTTTTGTCCACGGGGATCGGTCACATCGTTTAAATATTCACCGTCCATGTTCACAAACACATCTTCCCTCACAGCCGGGGGCTCTGTCACAACAACAACCTGCCGGGTTCTCCTGCGCTGCACGGCACTTCGTGAGCTTTCCTAATAAAACACTCTTAGGCTGATTGATCATTTTTTAACAATGTCACCCACAAAGGCACATTCAGAGCCATGATGATGCTGGGATATCGATACAGTTGTAGAGGGCAAGAGAAGTGCAAACAAAAAAACTCCAGCCCAATTCATTGCAGACGACCTCGTCCCCGTGCAGCTCTTCCTGTGGCGTGAAGCGAACACACAGCGCTGATTTGTCATCCCGTATTTGTGGCTTCAGATGTGAGATTTTGTGTGGCAATTCACAGAAGGGCTGAGCGGCTATTTTGGGTCTCGGTTTTCACTTCTCCTGGACATTTTACTGCACATATTTCTTGCTTTTAACCATTTTTACTTTATCACTGATGAAAATAATCTAAGTCCAGTTTCTGAGTCCATTTGGTTGTTTTCAAACTGAAATATCTCAACGTGAAGAAAATGTTTTCACTATCTCCTACATACAGCATCCCAGGCATTAATAAAAACACTATTTATTTCTCGTACAGTGTTTTAGTTGATGTGTTTACATACATATCTAGCCTCCATCACGTGTTTGCAAAATGGCTGTGCCTGTGTTTCTCTGAGTCACCGCACCAGTTGGTGTACCCACATGTCAAGCTGGCACCCACTCCCCCACACTGACGCCATTTATTTAACACTCGCAGAGCTCGCCTTCACTCTATTCTGCGTCTCTTTACTCAAAGTAACTGCAGCTCTACTTTCCACTGAGCCCGCTGCAAACAGCCACACGTCTGAAAGTCTTCAAAGATAAGAAGTCGAGAGATGCTAATCGATGGACAAGGGATCAGTCATCTGTCTGCAGGTGATGCCAGGCTGTTTGTTGGCATTTACTGATAGGCAGCTGTCTCCAAATCACAAACAGTTCCATGACAACACAAAAACAAGACAGCTTCATTGCTTGGACACCGTATAGCCACTGAGATGTTAGGGCTGGGCGATGTGGATAATATCAAATGTTATAATATTTTTTACCAAATATCTCAATATCGATAAAGCCAGGATATTGTACGGTTGACTATAGGTGCTATTTATCTTCTGAAACAGTATCCATATAATGGGCGTATATTGACCAGCCCTTGTTGGAAATCTTTACAGAAAACATATTGGATACATTTGGTCAATACTAAATCTTCTAAGGCAGTGTTTTTCAAAGTGGGGACCCCGACCCCCCGGGGGGCCGCCAGAGGCCACCAGGGGGGTCACGCAAAGTTTGAGGGAAAAGGGATTTTTTTTTTTTAGATGTTATTAATAACTGTATATCTATCAATCTATGTGTCCTTTGATGCAAATCTTTTAATATTTTTGTTTTTGAATCACACGACCGCCCTTCAAGCCAATCAGAATCGAGCTGCTGTGAAACTGAGTATCTGCTCAGCTTTTGGAGCAAGTGAGAGCTAGTGAATATTTCGCTCTGCAGCTGGATGAGAGCACGGATGTAGCAAATGTTGCAGAATTGCTTGCATACAGCATTAGATTTATTTCAGAAGACAACTTTGTTGAGGAAATATTATTTTGCAAAGCACTGGAAGGTAGGACCACATGAAGAGACCTTTTCCAAGTTTTAGATGAGTACATCATCTCAAATGGACTTGACTGGTCTCGTTGTGTGGGTGTGTGTTCAGATGGGGCAGTGCGGCTATGACAGGCAAAGAAAGCGGAGTGACAGCTTTGATCAGGCAGAAGGCCCCAAATGTAGTGGCAACGCACTGCATGCTCCATCGCGAGGCACTTGTACACATCATTTAAAAAATATTTCGCAACAGGGGGGTCCCCAACAGAGGATAATGCTATATGGGGGTCCTTGGCATGGCAAAGTTTGGAAACCCCTGTTCTAAGGGACTGAAACATCTTTTTAGACGTTTTTATTTATTTTAGCTTCGCTTATTGTTGACCGACTATCATCTAGTTCATTGTGTGACTCCTTGTTTCTTCTTAAATAGGATTTATTTATGAAATGTATTAAACCCTACTTTTAGAGGATCTTCTTTTTGAGATTTGACTACATCGAGGTGAAATTGAGTGAATAACTAATAACACAGTGTGAGTACATGGCAGACGCTCATCTCACGCTACATTTCTGTGCACATCAGATGTTTTTCTCTCAGAGCAGACACTCTGTTTTCACACTTTTGAATACTTTTAGTTGGGTAGTGATATGAAACACGAAGGTGATGAAGCACAAAAGGTGTCTGCATGCTTGAGAAACGTGTCTGTGGAGACAATAGACGCCTGTTCTGTCAGATTTCTGTAAATGTGTTGCATCATTTGAATCGTTTCTTCTGCCAACACAAATCGTGAGGTTCTAATGTGTTAGATAATGCTTCTCGTCCCAGTTGGTTTGGTTTTCATTTTGTTTTTGACACTCTCCATACTCCACAACTCGGTGCTTGCATGATCGGTTTCTATTTGCCTTTTACAGGGTCCATTAGCATTTTAATTTCAAAGAGCCATTAACATTTAGATTTGAACCCTCTCTTTCTCATTTAATACAAACCAGACGGCATTTAACGAGGAAGTCCATTAGGGAAATATTTGATAAACTGTTCCCTCAAATTGCCCCAAATCAAATTACAAATCACTCGTTCATTTTATTAAATCTACAATTCAAAGTCATTTATTCGGTCATTTGTGACCTGAAGATTTATCACCGTTACTCCATTTTGTTTATCTCTTCAACAACACTCTGTTGAATGTAATAACGTTTTAGTTTTATTCAATGCTTGGATAAGATGTAGTCTGGCAGATGGCTAACATTGTGTTTTGATTAAAGGTCCCATGTTATGCTTTTCCGGTTATTACCCGTCCCCTTGTGTGTTATGAAGGTTTTTCTGCATGTAAACGGTCTGCAGAGTCACAAACCCTCAAAGTACACCCTGTAGCGAGTAAAACTCTAACACAGAAAATACCTGTCTATGCTGCCCCAGAACGCCTCGTTGGACATTTCTCTTTTTCCATTGTTTACTTCCTGGGTACAGTCACGTATTTCGGGTATAGTGAAGCAGGAGCTCCAACAAGCCGTATAGGACAGAGAGTGAATAAACATACTATACAGAGAAGCTGTATGAGAAACCAATGTGAGTTTGGAACATTGCATAATATAAATCTATTTTAGTAGACCTCAACAATGGAATTATGATCAGTAGAAATGGCCATGACATGGGACCTTTAACATCCCATAAATATTGAAATGTATTGACATATGAGACTTCATTAATAATATATATCTGTTGTTACGGCGAATGTTCAATGTATCCCTTCACTTCAGTGCAGCATCTAATTGCTAGAAGTCAAATGGGGGCAATTAGCCTCATTATGGTACAATTGATTCATCAATAAGATCCCAACAGTGTGTCACAGACATCTAATTTGTAATTTAATCAGCTGGCCATATGCTCAATTACCATTTTGTTACGTAATGTTGTGAGATATATTTCAGATCGGGATGATAATGTGCTCCATGTGAATGCCTTCTTTACGTTTCACATTCAATCCACTGTAAACATAAAAAGTAATTATTATAACAGGTTTATATTACTTGAGAGACTAAATAAATGAACAATACTAAACCAGGGGAAGATATATCTCCCTTTTTAAGAGACTTAGAAGTGGTAACAACTAGTGTATTGCACCTTCCCCCCCGCACGCAATACTATTTCTTAGCAATACCTGAAGATCTGCGTACGATAGAAAAGAGCAATATGTGTATCATGTGAATGCAGCTTAAGGAGGAATTATTTTGAGCTTACATTCCATGATTTATAACTAGTGCAGTGCCTGTGTCTTGCTAATGCAAATCGGGCATTATATTAGCTTTCTAATCAAAGTTTACTCAGATTAAATGTGTCACAAAATGCTAGTGTTGTAGTCAAAACCACCTTTACTGAGACCAAGAGAAGACCAAGACTTTAAGAGGTCGAGACAGAGTCAAGACCGGAACCAGACTAGTGTGAATCCAACACTACATAATACACTTACAATAAAATGTGGAAGATACCGTAGTAGTCTATTTGTTCTGAAACATCCACATCATTATAAAAAGACCCACTTACAAACAGTAATACATCAATTCAACTTCATCATATTTATTCAAAAAGTGATTCTTGGTTGCATTTGAAACAGGGTGTTTCACATCCAACTACATCCCCAGAAATAAGATCTCGAGTCCTATAAGTCAGAGACCGAGACAAGACCGAGTAGAAACGCAGACGATTCCGAGACCAGACCAAGACCTTTAAAAAGTGATCTCAAGACCGTTCTGTAGACAAAGACCGTTCTCGAGTACGACAACTCTACAAATTGCACCACTTTGGTCCCCAGAAATACATCCCACAAAGTGTGAACTGACTATTTGCGAGATTTAGATTGTTCTCGTGTTCAAATAAACCTTTGTCAAGGACAGGTGTAGAAGTATTAGGGACAAAATCGGCCATTTTTTAAAGTTTTTTAACACACACACACACACACACACACACACACACACACACACACACACACACACACACACACACACACACACACACACACACACACACACACACACACACACACACACACACTTTGTCAGCAGACTGTCGGATTCTAAGAATTCATGATTTTTCATCAAGCCAACATTTGAGATACCCACACGGGTCATTTGTGATGCGGACGGCTAAAGCTGAGCAGAATAACCATGGAAACCTGTGGCAAGGAGACCTGAGGGAGAAATTATTTTGGAAAATGGTCTCAAATATCCAAACCAGTTGAGCGTTTGAATCAAAAGAGTCAGACTTTGTGCAGAATGTCTTTCAGCCAATTATTTCCACCGCCATGCGTTTGTAACTGTGATCGGGATTCACAAGTAACGCTCAGCACTCTGTGTATTAGTCTCTCAATAATATTTCATCTGTCTTTTCTCTCTTTTAATCTCACACTTTCCCAAGGTTTAGTGCTGTCAAATACCCTTAACTGTCTCTTACGTAAAACAGTGTTCTTTGTGTCTCTTGTTCTATATTCTCTTGCCTCTTTTCCGCATCTTAAATGCCTCTTAGCTTAATGCTGTGCACGTGTTTGGGAAAGGCCCTTTCCTGTAATGATATGGCAATAGGTGTGTTTTTCTATCAGTTGACTCATTGTTTCAGTCCAATGTACCAACGTGTTCTTTTCTCTCAAGTTGTTGTGGAAAAAACAAGTCAAGGACATAACATATTGAAAATAGACATGCATTTGAGAAGTGACAACATACAGAATACATTCAAACAAATGGCCTGTCTATCTTTCCAGGTTGAAGAGGATGAAGAAATCGGGTATGCTGAAGGAACCACAGAAAGTGAGTTAAAAGTACAAATCGATTTAATGAAATTGATGGTATCAACGGTCAAGAGACACACACACACACACACACTCACACACACACACACACACACACACACACACACTCACACACACACACACACACACACACACACACACACACACACACACACACACACACACACACACACACACACACTCACACTCACACTCACACACACACTTCCATCTCAGTAAATGCCACATCAAGGAACGGCTATTAACAAGATGCCTGAATGAACTTCTCCCGGCAGCCTTTTGCAGCCTTGCGCAGTGTGTGTGTGTGTGTGTGTGTGTGTGTGTGTGTGTGTGTGTGTGTGTGTGTGTGTGTGTGTGTGTGTGTGTGTGTGTGTGTGTGTGTGTGTGTGTGTGTGTGTGTGTGTGTGTGTGTGTGTGTGTGTGTGTGTGTGTGTGTGTGTGTGTGTGTGTGTGTGTGTGTGTGTGTGTGTGTGTGTGTGTGTGTGTGTGTGTGGATTGTGTAGTAGAAGGCAAGGCAGGTACTCTGATGTCTATCTTGTCAGCTAACTGTCGCTACGCTAACGTCTCCCTGCAGCAGGCGGAGGACAGAGAGGAGGAGGAGGAGGAGTAGGCATGTCTGATTATAGGACCACAAACCTTTTGTTTAGTCACCATCATAATTTATTTTATGACATTAAACAACTTTCTAATATTGCAGACTGACTTCCTGCAAATAATGATCGTCTCAAATTAGGCTCTTATGTAGAAACTGGTGATGAAGTTTGACACCTTGCGTTCAACATATTGTTAGTTTTTTTTAAAACTAGTTTATAGACCAAATGAATAATGACATGTTATTATAGCATGACTTGTGTAACTGTTGTTGTTGCCACTGCTGATTTTATGTTAATTGTGAGAACACTCCCATTCACCCCAGCTTTAAAGATGCAGATGTTGGCATTCATTTCCTTCAGTGATTGAATTACAATGAATCACAGTAGCTTAACAACAAATTATAATGATATAATAATAATTGATATGAGAATATATGTAAACAGTTTTAGAACTGAATCACTGCTCTTTTAAATGCCTGTACGTCCCTCAGTTTATAATGCATATTATATTTAATTTGTTAATAAGGAATTCGGACACAACTTTTGTCTCTTTTAATGAAACGTATCCTGCATTTGACATCCCTTTAATCTGTATCAGTGCATAAGAGAGAGATTGGTTAGAGATTTTTTCTCTAAACAACATTGGCAACAGCAAGTTGTATTATATGGCAATATAATATATTTAACTATTTGCCTAATCACTGAAGGATAATACTAAGTTAGTATATGGTGTAATACAACACAAGATCAGTTATGGCAAATTAGTTTATTTCCGCCATTGAGAATAAGATAATGTTAATTACACCAATTATTATTATTATTATTATTATTATTATTATTACTACATGGTATTTAGATCGCTTTTTAATCTAAAGCAGTTTACATAAACTCATGGTATGTAACCATAGACATGCGAACGGGAGCAATTTTGGGTGGGAATCAACTGCTGAACCCCCTTTGTAAAGGATATTAGACATAAATCTTACATTAAATATGTTTTAAATAATGTCACTTATACTGAAAACATTATAACATTTTCACATGACGAAAACAGGTCATATTAAAAAAGAAAAGTGTGATTTATGGGACTCGGGTATAACGCGTGTAATTTCCTAATTTGTCATTTACAAACCAGGCTGTTGGCGGTTCAAATATATAAACAAATGATTCTGAATTATTTCTGTGCCTGCGTGCGTGTACAGTGTCCTGCACGTGTTGACCTTCTCCTCAGTAAACTCTGATCTCTTCCCTCTGACAGGTTATTGTACAGAACAGAAGAAACCAAAGGTCATCTTCATGATGGGTACGTACGTGCACACACACACACACACACACACACACACACACACACACACACACACACACACACACACACACACACACACACACACACACACACACACACACACACACACACACACACACACACACACACACACACACACACACACACACACACACACACACACACACACACACACACACACACACACACACACACTAATAATGAGCAGCTGCTGACTGCTGTTAGTTAAACTTGCCTCGTTCACACAGAATAACACAGATCAGCTGCCCGGATATTTGTCTGCATGTTTCCAGTGAACTAAACTCCCACTGATGATGGTAAAGCTGCGTTCAGGAGCGTCGCTGCAGGGGGAATGACAGATGTTCTGTCTTCAGAGGCTCTCGCTCGTTTCCGAGAGAAGGAGAGTTAATGAAGTAATTAATTAAAATACTTTTAAAATGCTCCCTTAGAATTTCATGGCACATTTAAACACTGTTCGGGCGGCTGTGGCGCAGTGGATAGTGCCTTGGTGTTGGGATCAGGGGAGCACAGGTTCAAACCCCACTGCAGTCAGCATGTCGTTGTGTCCCTGAGACACTTCACCCCAAATTGCTCCTGTGGGGATTGCCCACATTATTGAGTATGTCAGTCGCTTTGGATAAAAGCGTCTAACAAGTCACATGTAATGTAATGTAATGTTCATCAGTGGAAAACAAAACACTGATGAATAGAGAATAGTCAACGATGATAAGAATGTAAAGTTGTTATTAAAAACTTTACTAACAAAAGGCATCAAATTAAGTGTTTAAAGTGTCCGGCATCAGAACAAAATCCTCCCTTCACCACTACAGACAACACTAAAAATAGGCTCATTCAGATGTACTAATCTGTGTATGAGTATTGTTAAAACCCTTTTCGTGAAAACCACCCAGACAAATCCCCACTGATCTGCACTAACAGTGTGTCTGGATGGTTGAGTTAGAGCAGGAGCTTTCCCCCAGCAGCAGATAATTGGGAGGAAATGCCAACAGCTTATAAAACAACTGTCACCTCCACTCGCATGAGCAGATTTGATACCAAATAATTAAAGGTTGGCCACGTCAGCTAGCAGGATTTTACTCCGCTTAAAGCAAATTGTGATCATACTTTCTACTAGTGTGACAGTTGGGCTAATCACAGCAAGAGATTTTTTTTGGTTCCTATCTGAGCAGTTTCTCCTGTGTGACTCTAAAACACTGTTAAAGGGGCCCTATTATGCTTTTTACGTTTTTTATAGGTTGTCGTGCATGTAAATGGTCTGCAAACGCTAAAAAAAGGGAGTTTCGCTTTTACACACTCCCAGAAGAGTCTCATGCTGCTCATTTCTCTGCCCTGTGAAAAGCTGATGAGAGTATCAGGGCGTCTTCAAAAAATTAAATAGCAATATCGTAAGGGAAAATAAAAAGGTAGCATCTCATCAGAGTTTGTAGGAATTGTGGTAACCTTAAATTGGAAACTACTCAAGTTGGAGTCAAAGAAAGACACTATAAAGTTATTTGTGGACCAGAGCTATACTAAATACTGAAAATAAGTTTAAAACAAGTCCTTAAATTAAGACAATGTCGCCTGATGGTGTTGTAGCCGTGAGCTCAAATCATCAGCCTCCTACTCAGATCTCTGAAACCTTTCACCACCCACAGATCTGCCTGCTGCCTTGGCTGACAGGTAGCACTGTGAGGGGTTCGTGTTTAGTGTCTATTCAAGAACAACACACTGTCACAAAAAACTATATAACACACTACAGGAGAGGGAACACCCCAACAAGCATAGGGGGCCCCTTTAGAATAAAATATTGATCAGAGTAGCTGTAGAAATCGAGTGTCCCTAACTTCAAAGCAGTACCATAGTCCACCAGGCTAACAAATCCTTTAAAACTGTATGTGAAAGTGACTGTTGAGCGGCCCGACCAAGCAAGGAGGCAGAGGCGGAACGTCCCAAATATAACCCGGTGTGGGCATTTATTAAATGATCAACACAATGACACACAGCCTCAATCCTGCTGTTGTTTCCCTGGGCACAGCCTGCAGCCAGGATCTCACGCACACTACCCCAAACAGAAAAACCCCAGAGCCTCAATGTACACAGACCAATCAACCCAACAGGACACAGGTGAGGGGGGAGGAGACAACACAGGGCACCAGGTGCACACAATCAACGGCAACAGACATGGGGAAAGGGGAACACTTTTCAAAATCAATAAATAGTATGAACTGTATAAAAATGTGCACATATGCAAGGCCCGAAGCCATCAGTCCACAGTAATTGCAAAATCCCAGAGATCAAAGATAACCCATTTATTCTAATTAAGGTGGACCATGCCTTTCGTTAAAAGCGTGAGCAGTGAGCCTAATAAAAACCATCTAAACTACACTGAAAAAGCCTCTTCATCGTAACATAACAGTGTTTTATTTATAACATTTTCAACTTTAAGTGCACTTTAAAAGCCAAGTAACAAAGTGCTTTGCAACCAGGAGCAACCGCATTGACTAAATGATATAGTGCGAGTAAAAACAAGACAACAGAAAACTCACTGGCTGGTGGAGGATCAGTTTTGTGTCACCTCAGTGGACAGGTTGTCTCTCCAGCTTTCTCAGACTTGATGCTGACTTCTAAAACAGTCTGAAGACTCCCTGACTCAGCATGAGGACTCCTCGCTTATTAATGAGGAGTTAATGTCCCCTTGCCATCTCCTGCTGTCGCTCTTTTCCAAACTTGCTGATGCTGCAGCTTTAGGGGTTATCTGTCAGACTGCTTTTATCTGGTTAAGAAAAATAGTTTATTGATGCTCAGCTACCTGCCCTCTGAAAGGAGAGTGAATATCAGGGTGTCTTTAAGGATTTAAGTACTAACATCAGAGGGGAAAAGAGAGGAGTGGCATTATATAAGAGCGTGGATCACACTGGTGACCTTACATTGGACACATTCTTAACTTGGAGGATAAGGAAAATACTCAAAAAACCTAATCAACTCATGAGAAAGTCCCTGTATTAAGATGTAATTGCCTTCTGGTAGTGGCTAACTTTTTTCTTAAAGAGGTCATATAATGCTAATTCCAGGTTCATAGTTGTATGTAGTGCAATGTTTACAAGTGATGTCCCTATGTTATGGAAGTAAACAAAGGGGTCCAATGGAGGCGATTCAGGCAGGGGGGTGAGTATGTGGGAGATCAATTCCCTCCGGAGGGAACACAGGGATTTTAGCCTTTGCAGACCCTTTACATGCACACAAACCTATAGAACACACGACAGGAAAGGGAGAACCCCAAAGAGTAGAATAGGGCACCTTTAAAATGAATGAAGGTCAGTATACTATGTAAGCATCTGTGTTCTCAAAGCTAATCAAAAGTTGGCAGAGAAGAGTTGTATGTGTTAACTTGATGTGGGTGTACCCAGAAAACCTCCCCGATTATACAAACTGGGGGGAAAGTTGAAGCGTTGTTCTGCAGCGATGCTTCAGAAAGAAAGTTGGAGATGAAGCCGGAGAGAAAATGCTAATGTGAGGTTTCACTGGCGCCTGAGCTTTCAGCCTTTTTTCATCTCCTCTCATTCAAGTCCCTCTGCGCTCCTCCAGCTTCTTCGTTTCTATTTCCTCCCTCTCTGCAGAAACTACAATTTATACTCTTGTAATGAGTCAGACTGAGGATCAGACATTTAAATGGTGGAAAAACTTTTGGTGGCCCGTTGATGAAACCCTCCATAGTCACTAACAAGCAGCAACCACCTCAACGTTAGTGATTAAGGAAAATCCCTTGTGCTTTATTTCCAATAAAGAAATGTAAGAAATCAGTCTCCGTGCCCACTGAGGTAATAAAAAGTAGTTTCATCTTATTTTCTTACACAGCTGGGAACTGCAGTTTGCATTACCTATAACTCAAACAGGAGAAAATACTCCAAATTGTTTCAGTTGAGGATTAACACACATTTTGATCTCCAGTGAGTATTTAGAGGACGAGGTGGGATTAGCTCAAAATAAACAATGGTTCAAGGTTCAAGGTTCTTTATTGTCAAACTAACATATCTACAGAGTAATTATGTCGTTGAAAATCTTAGGTCACAGGCTTCTCCAACAATGCAACACAATAATACAGATAAGCAGACAATATTAAAACATATATTAAAATAAACTATATTAAAAGTATTACAAAAAGAAAAATAGTTAGTGCAATACGAGTCTATATACAAGTTAATGGAATGATATATTAGATAATAGATCAATATTACTAAGTAGCAGATGAATGTTATGAAATTGTTTCAGCAGTTCAATGGTGTGTTTTCATTGCGATTAAGGAAGCCCCGAGGAATAATATCAGACTTTGGATGAAAAGTCTACACCATTAGGTTCATTTAAATGTTATAATAAGAAAAGAAAATGGCAGACCTTATCCTTTAAGAGGCAAGGATGTTTTTAATTGTTGCTTTAACAAAACAAGCAATTCAAGCCATCTTCTCTTTATTAATCTTTTGAAATTACTAAAAGCACAATAAGGCATTAAGAAATGTCACAAAACCACTGACAAGGTGGCAGGGAACAAACCCGAGTCCGTCTTTTACAGTCTGCATTTATATTACACAAAAATACTGTCTTTGGAAAGTAAAGAGCACCCTGCAAAGTCCTCGGTCTTCCCTTAGAGGTATGGTGGCGGTTAAATGTGAAAATGTCTTCAACGCAGATTCAATCCTCTTTTCTGAATCCAGCAAAGAGCATGTTGTACTTTAAAAATGTAACTGAAGCATCTGAATGACTGGAGGCGAGCAGCTTGTGTCCTCAGCGGCCCGTTTGTCATTTGGACTGATTTGCATTAAAGTATTACCTGCTGACGCTTTGAGGGGAAATAATAATGTAGAGATATTTCCTAGATATGTTCCTCTGCCCTCTTTGCTTCGTGTAATCTCTGTCTCCATCTCATTTAATCCACTGTCACTTTGGCTCTTAAAGGAAAAATGCTGTGATGGGGCTGTTCACACATGGCAGGTTTTTTTTCAAATCTAAACCACCTAACTGAGGGTCAGTAGAGAGAGACACTAGAATGTGTGCAAATGTCTGCCAATGTTCACCAAATTGTCTGAATAAATGTAGGATTCAAGCGACAGAGGACGGTGAATTATGAAACCAAGACCATTTGTTTTACTCTAACAACCCTTCACAATGCCATAGAGATATTCTAAAATGTATGTTTTAATGTTTGACTTAAAAACAAGACATTGGATGGACTAACCGGGCGGAATTCGTACATATAACTGTGTATCATCAGTATAGCAATGAAATTCGAACAAATAATTCATAAAATGTTAATAACTTCACCAAATGGTAACATATTGAATGAAAGGAGACCTAGGATTGAGCCTTGAGGTACACCAAATATAACTAGGAGTAAAGCAAGAAGTAAACAATGAGTCCTATTGGTCCAATCAGAGTCCTATTGGTCCAGTCAGAGTCCTATTGGTCCAGTCAGAGTCCTATTGGTCAAACTTTTACTACTAACAATTTCCTCAGATGTACTTAAAATATGTCAGTGTTGTTTTTTACATATCGTCTCCACTGCCCTCTTAAGAGGCCCAAAATAAGTCCCTTATTACAGGTTTAAGTGAAGCTGTCACTCGGCCTCTTTCCTGAGCATTAAACATGAAAAATGTCTTCTTTGTATGCTAAATAAATTATTGAAGTTGTTTAACATTAACGGAGAATCTGAGCATTATTTTTTAATTGAAAGCAGCAGCAGTTTTTTCCCTGTACAGAAAAACAAAAAAGGCATTATAAATACCTTTAATTGTGCTAAAAGCGTTCTACTCTCAGGGCCAGTTATGCAATATTTCAAATGTTCTCAGAGAGAGAAAACTATCTTTATTCACAGAGCCAGTTCATACAGCAGGTTTGAGTTTTACCCGACTAAATAGGAGAGTTTAATGCAAGCTTCTGTGGACTTTCGCCCTGTTGGGTCATTATTTCACTTCCTGGCAGAGGTGTCAAACAGCGGAGTAAAACTTCTTGTGAGTAGGCGTGAGGGGGCTGTGCTGCCTTTTGGAGGCTGGTGGAATATATTCAATCACTGAATATGTGCTGAATGTACAATAAAGGAATCAATATCTGCCTTCCTGACTCCATGTCGTCCCCCGGTGCGCCACTCTTATCAGTCCCTGCTCTCTGAGGAAACTGGGATGAGGATGTTTGTTTTGGAAAGAGGGCAGCGGCACTGTGTCTCGAGGGGAATACTAATAAATGTGGAGAACATCCTGAGTTTTATTACTGTGCCCGAGGCTGGTTATGAGCGATCACCTCTGTCTGCTGAGGCTTCACTCGGCTGCATGGCCATGTAATATAGTTATTAAGTGATAAAAACACCTACAGCCATAACAGAATAGCAGTGGAGCAAGCTCGAATAATTTTGATTATGGAAAACAGCTTATCAGTAGAATGAGTTTTCTGAAATGACAACTTTTTTATAGTTTTGCAACACATTTAAATGGAAACCAGGCTATAGAGAGAAGGGAGAGGTGTGTGTGTGTGTGTGTGTGTGTGTGTGTGTGTGTGTGTGTGTGTGTGTGTGTGTGTGTGTGTGTGTGTGTGTGTGTGTGTGTGTGTGTGTGTGTGTGTGTGTGTGTGTGTGTGTGTGTGTGTGTGTGTGTGTGTGTGTGTGTGTGTGTGTGTGTGTGTGTGTGTGTGTGTGTGTGTGTGTGTGTGTGTGTGTGTGTGTGTACAGATTTAGTAAGAGGAGATGATGATAATGATCTATGATAACCTGACTCTCAGCCCCTGGCGATGAATCCGACCTGTGATGTGCACATTCACTGTGCACACACACACACAATCTTTTTCCTCTCTTATATCCTCACACTTAGGTCCTGCTCTCCCTCTCAGTCTCCCCAAAAATACTCACATGCAGACAGAACTCTCTCCGTCTCAAAAACACACACATACACACGCACTCTATTTCCTATGGACTTCCATTATCTTGCTCTTTTTTTAACTCTCAATTTCCTCCTCGTCTCACTTCGTGTTGTGCTTCAGTCATTTCTCGTCTCTGTGGACCAACTGACCCCTGTGTGTGTGTGTGTGTGTGTGTGTGTGTGTGTGTGTGTGTGTGTGTGTGTGTGTGTGTGTGTGTGTGTGTGTGTGTGTGTGTGTGTGTGTGTGTGTGTGTGTGTGTGTGTGTGTGTGTGTGTGTGTGTGTGTGTGTGTGTGTGTGTGTGTGTGTGTGTGTGTGTGTGTGTGTGTGTGTGTGTCCTCTCTCTCAGGTGGTCCAGGCTCAGGTAAATCTCTGCAGTGTGAGCGGATGGAGGAGCGGTTCGGCCTGCGTCACGTTGCCCTCGGCGACCTGCTGTGTAACGAGCTGCAGTCTCACGGCGACAGAGGGCGTCAGCTGCGGGACGTCCTGGAGAGAGGGGGGACGCTGCCGGAGGTCAGTGTGCTGCTGTTCACTTAGCGTATCAACACAGGGCATATGTTTATGTTATGGCCACTACTTTTAATTACTTAAACTTTGTTTCTGAGAAAACGTTGCCAAAAAGCTACAAACACTTCAATCCCCATGAGAGACGGCTTCCTCTTATTATGGATATTGCAGATGAGAACAAAACGCAGTGCAACAGTTGTTGTGTTATTCCAGGTTTGACTAATATTTAAAACGTAAATAGATTTAAGCAGCAGCCTGCGTTGTCACTTTTATCTACATTGACATTTTGTAGAATTTGCCTAGGAATTTTGGTGCATAAAAATGAACATAGTAAGAAAAGGGAAAAGAAAATACTGAAAAAGTTGAACACCATAAAGGAAAAAAAAAAAATCGTATTTAATTTAAGAATAAAAATCCAGTTTTTTAAGAAAATGGCTTGCCTGTGTGATCAATAATTACAACTCATATTGTTTAAAAGCAGTCTTTAAGGGATCAGTTAACTTAGAACAAACTCAGAAAAAGCAGTTTGTCTGGAGTGAATACAAGAACTAGATATTAAGTAATGACATGAATTGCGTGTCTGAACATGAAAATGTAAATAAAAAGATGTCAGAAACTTGACAGGTGATCTCTGGGAGCAACGAACAATGTGCTCAATAAATGATACCTTTAAAAAAACAAGATCTTATAGATTGTATTTCAGAAAAGACGGACAGCTGAAGACAAATCCTTCTTGCTCCTGCTTGAAAATACTGATATACCACAAACATGTCTTCTTTCTGCTAAGGGCTAATGAAATGAATAGAAGAGGGGTGGTACAGCTCAGAGTGCTCAGAGTGGCTTTAGCAGAGATTGAAGATGTTTAACACAATGTTCCAGGCAGAGCTGGCATATATTGGAGATGGAAACAACAACTGCGAACCAGATGAATTATCTGAAAACTCTCTGAGGAAAACATTTTCCGAGAAGACAAACATTTTCATCAGGGCGGCAGACGCTGGACAATTTGTCAGACGTTTATGGGAGATAGGCTCATTTAAATTCACTCTGTTAAGTTCATAAAATGGTGGAAACTGACAATTATCTATAATATTACAAATGAAATTGCAAAGAAAAAGTTAAATGTACTTTTTATTCCCTTTCAGAGAGTTATAGCCTGAGGTGGAGCACATTTACATTTTATATACCGTGGGATCAATATTTCATGAATTGCTCGTGTATGAAAACATTCCCCATTCAGTACAGAAATGTGAAAACAGCCTTCAGATTTCATCTCTACACTTACACCATTCAGCACCGAGAAGGTCAAACAAAGTGGAGCATCAATGAGCAAAAAAACAATTTGGAGTAAAGGAAGAAAATGTATTGGCAGCCACAGCAATCAAATACATTTATAAATTAAAGAGGCCTTATTATGCTTTTTGTGCTTTTCCCTTTTCTGTATGGTGTTATATACGTGTGTGTGTGTGTGCATGTCAATGGTCTGTAAAGGCTAACACACCAAAGTTCCCTATAGTTACATCACTACGTAACAGTCATGCTTTTATTGGCTAGCGCTCCAACACATTGTACGTGATAGGATAAGGGGCGGGACATCTCTTAGCGGTTGACCAATCACAACAGAGCCGGCCAGCTAACCAATCAGAGCGGACTGGGCTCTGGTTTCAGACAGAGGGTGAAAAGAGGTGCTGCAGCACAGGCAGTATGAGAACAATAAAGAGTTTTTGGAACATTAAAGCATGGAGACATGTCCCAGGAGAGACACTACATACCTATCTGAACCTGAAAATCAGTATAGGTCCTCCTTCTGATAGAGAGGTGGAGTCCACTCTGTAACGCAGTCATCAGAACCAGAAATCCGGGAAATTTGGCGTTACAGCAAAGGTGCAGATAAAATCAAAATTAAGAGTAGACTAAAACATATTAGGTGAGTGGCATGCACACGTTGATACAAATAAAAACAAACGGAACACTTCCATGGTGAAAAAAACTGAACACATACAAATTGGTAAGGGACGACACTTTCTGCAGACGGTCCAAAGAGCCACTAAATATTCTTATCTTGCATCAGAATACCTTTCTCTTTTTTGTTTCCTTGTGTAAAGCACAAATGATTTACCATCCACCTCCTCATAGTGAAACGGTGTAGAGGTGAGGAACATTTAGCTTCCTGGCCTCATTCTCAGCAACGTCTCATCAGGTCTGCAGAGACTTGGAGCAGTGATTCATTTTGCTGCTGGTGATTACTAATCCTCAGCATCGCACTGTACTGCTGGCTGTCAAGGAGCTTTCTAAATTCAACTGCACAGAGTCTGACAGTTCACATCACTGCACACTGGTGCCACACACACACACACACACACACACACACACACACACACACACACACACACACACACACACACACACACACACACACACACACACACAGTCAGTCATCCCTGCTTCGCATGTTCCAAGGTGTTGAACTAGACTGAACAAAAATATAAATGCAACACTTTTGCTTCGCATAGAGTTGATCAGGTTGTTGATTGTGGCCTGTGGAATGTTGGTCCTCTTCAATGGCTGTGCCACGTTGCTGGATATTGGCAGGAACTGGAACACGCTGTTGTATACGCCGATCCAGAGCATCCCAAACATGCTCAATGGGTGACATGTTAGGGTTAGGGTTTAACCCTAGGGTTTTCGGACCCCCCCAGACCCCCCCAATAAAGCAAAACTGCACGTTTCAGAGTGGCCTTTTATTGTGGCCAGCCTAAGGCAAACCTGTGCAATAATCATGGTGTCTAATCAGCATCTTGATATGCCACACCTGTCAGGTGGGATGGATTATCTCGGCAAAGGAGAAGTGCTCACTATCACAGATCTTTTCAGATTTGTGAACAATATTTGAGAGAAATGGTTATTTTGTGTACGTAGAAAATGTTTTAGATCTTTGAGTTCATCTCATGAAAAATGGGAGCAAAAACAAAAGTGTTGCATTTATATTTGTGTTCAGTGTAGCTGCTTTGTGAATGGCACACATTGAGGACAGTTGGTCTGAATGCGTCACAAAGTATTGATCCGTCTCCTCCTGTAACACATTTGAAAAGAAATGTAGTCGGTCGCGTGTCCATTCACGCCACTCAGCAGTTTGTTGAAGCACACAGAAAAGGATTTTTAGCCTTTAATCTGTCAGGAAGGATTTATCTTTTTAGGAAAGTATTTTCTGCTCCATAACCTTCAAAGCCAGCCTGATAAATAGAACTGTTGACATAAATAATGAGTAAAGGACAGAGTATGAATCCTTGCACGCACACTAATAGATAATCATGTCAAGAGTAAGGATAGAAATATGTCATATGTCTTATTTTCAACTAAAACTATTACAAATTACACCAAATTCAGCAACAAGTTGGTCTGATCTGATCTTCCTCTGCCGTAAAGCCATAAATGCCATATCTCCATTGCTATAAAACTATTTGTGACATTATTTGATCTTTCCTGATCCTTTCACTTTGACATCTTGGGCAGGAGGTTTTGGGAAGAAGCAATGAATAGCTACAACAATAGAAAACCTTATGAAATCCAAGACAATCAGGCTTCCTATGATCCAAAGATGTAAAGGGTAGTTTGTGTGGAACGGATTTGCAATTGCAATTTAATAGACACCTCAGATTTACTTTGACTTTCTGTGATCTGAGAGCAGAAACCCGAGGCGCTCAGGCGAGGCTCAGCTGTCTAAAGCTTCTTACAGAGCATTAAGGTCATGTCCCATGTGTTCACTAACATCGTCACTTATTTTTATGATGTGTGAGTGAATTACTTATGAAGGATAAGCGGGATTAACTGAAGTGCAGGTTTAGAGCAGAACACTACAAAAACCACATCAGAGTTATTGGTTTTAAGTGCTGTCGTGTGAGTGTTAAAACTGCTACGAACTACAGAGAGAGACCTGGTCAAATATTACTGTACTGTTGCCTGGCAACACAAAATATAATGTTCTCCGTTGACTGTTATCCCTCCGCCAGCTTCCTGTCTGCCACATGTAAGGAGGAAAATAAATATCACAATATTTCTGGACCAAATACCTCGTTATCGGTACTTAACCAAACAACATTGTAGGCTTGACCTTTGGGGCTTTCAAAACACATTTACACAATGAGAATTTTGATAATCAGCTGAAACATAATGACATAATGACACAATGAGAAGGTAAAGGGCAACAGAGCCGCTCCAACGGTCGTTTCAGGAAATGTCAGAGACTACGGTTATTCCAAATATCACAAATCTAAGATGAAAACTAGCAGTGGTGAAAGTACAATACTGTACTGAAGTGAAAGATTGAGGTACTTGTACTTGAGTATTTTCACATTATGCTACTTTATACTCTTAGTCCACTTCATTTATTTTTCAACTTTAGTTACAAGTCACTTTGCAGATTTTGACCTTTATTACAAAATATAAATCACGACTAAGTGATCATAGATTAATATAGGTTAAGCTACCAAGTGCAACATTGAAATGATAAACGCAACAATGCATCAATGATTCAAATAAAAGAATCTAAAAAACACATGGTGCTTAAATGGGCCATTCTGCAGAACGAGTACTTTTACTTCTTTGGTGCTAATACTTTTTTACTTAAGTAGACTTTTAAAATGCGGGACATCTACTTATAACTGAGTTTATTCACTTCAGTAAAACATCTTAGTACATCTACCACCACCAACTAGTCTCATTTACAATATTGATATAATATCAATAAATGACATAGCCACGTGTGCTCTCTTTAAATCTGTACATAATTGGGTAATGTCTGTTAAGCCAGCCTTGAGAGATTAAACGTAAAGACGATTTTATTTGTATCCTTGATGTAAGATCTTGCTGTTCAGAGGTGGACAAATCCACTCTCAGATACGTATTCTGAGCAGAGGCCAAAAATCTTCAATATTTAATGTGTAAAACTATTAAAAGTAGCTGATTTCCTGTGGCTGCTGCTCATGATTTGATGCTTCTTCTGGCAGCTCAGGCCCTCAGACCCTCCTGACCAATCAGCTGAGAGCAGATCTGGCTTCTGACAAGGTCGAATCATCACAAAACATAAATCTCCCTCCCTCCCTCCCTCCCTCCCTTCTTCTCTCCCTCCCTTCCTTTCTGTGAGCTTTTCTCGAGAAGCACAGAATCACCATACCAGGAAATGATTCAAAAAGTCATGAGCACCGTCCTTTTAGAATTGCAATCAAACGTCGATCCTAAACATGAGAGACTCGGGGACTCGGATAGTCCAGAATCTGAGCGTTATAGAAGTTTAAAGATGAGTCAAAAAGTGGCCGTAGATGATGAAGATGGTGGATGATATGCTTTTAGATGTAGGAAGATGTAGAAAAACACTTTCAGACACATTTTAAAACATCAACAAGAGTAGCTGTTCTGTTCTGCTGGAGCTGTTCACATGTTTCCCTTACGTCAGAACTAATACATCTCAGTCCAATAAAGGAAACTAGCCTCAAAACATACTATTATTCTGAAAGCCATTCAATCTGATTATTCTCATTGATTAAGTTAGACTGTATCTACAGAGCTGCATACACAAAGTTCAGCACAGCTTGCAGCCATACTTAGATACAATGCAGGAAATATAACCGGATTGATGAGGGTATGAACACTCAACTAATACAGTCTATACAACGTTATACAAGAAGTTCATAGTGTGGAGTTTCTTTTATTAAACTGTTTTTGAGGAGCTGTTGATTCAAGTGTACGGTCATTTAGTTTGTTTGTCATTATCGAGAAGTGTTTTTAGTAACTAAGTCTTACCTGTTTGATATTAAAATGGTGGCCAAATGATCACAAACACTTGGAGGGTGCATTGGATTTAGATGAGTGGAGCTGATGAAATGGAAACTGAGAATACTGTCTTGTGAATGTGTAATGAAAGTAAATCCCAGCAGTGATACGCAGCCTCACACCAGGGCTGTCTTCACTAAAGAAATCCTTAGTTCACTAACACACGTATGATTTTGTCCACAAAGAAAGTTTCTCTACACAAAATAATTTTAAAAAACATCACTTGAAAATGGTGTTAACCAGAGATGTGTTAATATGTTTCTTGGAAATAAGTCATCCAGCATGAAGAAAGCATAAAAACAACAGAAGAAATATTCATGACAGATATGCACTAAATGATTATCAACTTGAGCATATCAATCTAAAACGCTTTTTTCTGGGAAGTTATACAGCGCTGATAAGCAGCAGATAAACGTCCATTAGTGCAGCATTAACAGAGGAGCAGGAGCTCAGCTGTTGATTATGAAATGAAGAATATCACAGTGTTTAGTGCTGTTACATAAACCCATTTGTTGTGAGTATAATTACTCCTCTAAAGTCTGGCTGAATGTCATCATATCCTGTTTATCAAAACCATTGCACTTCACATAAAGCCTAGGGAAATAATAACAATTTGTAAACCCCAATATTTATATGTCAATATGCAACGTAACCCTGTACTAGAGACAGAGTCTGAATCAAAAGGAAAAAACCAAAAGCAACCAATTAGGTTATTTGACAAAGCAATAAGCAAGCATGAAAGCATCTTAATGAACAAACAACCAGGAAGAAAAGGATATTCAGCAACTGCAGCTACCCAGGAGCAACATTAGCATACAGTAATTAGCAGACGCTAAGAAAACCACCAGCAAGCTTCAGAGAGCAATAATCCACACAAACAATGACACAGCAAATAACAAACAAAGACACAGAAGACCCTCACCAGAGCTTGTACAGCAGAGGAAAGCCTTTAGCTCGATGTGTTGATGTAGCTTCAAACTATCATAGTGTCCAGTTTGAGGTACAGTAGCACACATTTCTCAAACAACAAGGTGCAACACAAACACTATTTTATTCACAAACTCCTTTTCAAGCACCTTGATGCTTTTATTAGCGATTTAGCTTGATTATAAAAGGATTCAAACATAGCAGGAAGTGTGTGTAAGTGAAAACTAGCAGCAAAGCCAAAGAACAGGTGGAGCTTCACTGTTTAAATAGGCCGGCTCATTACAGAGGGTGCGCTTGATTTGTCTTCCACCGAGGGGAGTGCCACACATGTGTAGTAGGAAGTTGCCTGTTGTGCTACGTTTGTGAGTGACAGGAGTGTTGCAGAAAGGATTCATGGGTGTGGCAATTCATAACAATTTGAACGCCAATTATACGTTTAGTTATTTATGAGGCACAAAGATATGCTGGCTTCAGCCTCTCAATTGGAAGATTTGCAGAAGGTTCTCTGTTGTGATTTGATGTTTGCATGTTTGTGTGTGTTGGTATCAGGACAATCTGCTGGAGCTGCTGTGTGATGCCGTGTCAGCGTCGGTCCGGCAGGGTAAAGGCATCGTGATCTGTGGCTTCCTGAGAGACCTGAGGAGGGCGGAGGAGTACCAGGCCAAGGTCAGAGCACCAGCTGACACACGTGGTTCAATCTTGATTCTGTATATGTTAAAGGTTACCTATTATGCAAAATCCACTTTTCCATGTCTCTTCTACATCAACATGTGTCCCCTCTGTGGAAAGAGATTCTGAAAGTTTCAGGAACAAAGATTCTCTCTCTTTTTGTCCTGATCCATTTATATAAAAACCTGTCTGGAAATGAGCTGATCAGATGTTGGCCACTTTATGATGTCATAACGATTTTTTTGGCTTGAGTAACCATTAGCCAATCAGCAACCAAGGTTTCCGGGGAGCTAAGTTCCGGGAACTATTCCTGGGAAAAGTACTTGGTGTGAAAGCGCCTATTATGTTCTTTATAACCAAATCTCTCTCAGAGGGGCGTGGGGAGTGGCTCCTTATTTTCATCTAAAGTAACAGACAGAGAATCAGTACTTTAGAAACAGGGCTGAAACAGAGGGGATTATGGGTAATGCTGCAATGCACGATCTGTTTGTTATTTTGAGTCAAACACTTCAGAGACATGTTTAGTATATATCTGAGACTTATAATATATTGATGAAAAATAGTATAATAGGTGACCTTTAAGTTCACTGTTGCTGACTTTCCTCTTCCTGTCTCCTGGGTCAGATGGGGGAGCCCGATGCCGTGCTGCTGCTCAGCTGCTGCACCGACACCATGTCCAGCCGCCTGCAGAGCCGCAGCAGATCCTCCTCCGCCCCCCCCGCTGCTGACAGAGAGGGCACGCTGCACCGGAGGGTGGAGAGCTCCTGCAGCGACAGCCAGGCGGTGGCAGATCACTACGAGAGCAAGAAGCTCCTGCACACGGTAACAGCCTTTAGAGAGAGATGTGTTTTATTCAGTGTGGCCGGAGGCAGCTGACACTCAGGGTAGGGGGTTTGATTCCCTCTCAGGGCAGCAGCAGTTCACACATTACATGTAAAGGCCCTCCAAACCCATATTCCAGGAAGCTAATTACATTTTCTACCAAAAATATATCCAACAAGTTCCTGAGGTGTGTTTAATGCAAAGGAATTGCACCTTGGGTACAAAAGACCATGTATGTATCTAATTACATCCCATAGTTTCTATTTCACATTCTTTTAAAGCAGATCTTTGCAGATCAGAGTCAGGTGCACTTCAGTCTTGTCAAAATAGATCCTGCCGACTGCTCTTGGTCAGCGTCACAATGTATTGTTCATATACTAAAGTACCTCTGACTAATGAAACTGTTAAAAAAAAACAGCAAACAAAATGTCGTGCCTCTTGGAAAACATGACACAACACAACATACAATATACTGTACCTTGTGTTTGGAGCAGAGCGTGGAACATGTAACCTTACCCTAGAAGAACATGTGCTTTTACTCTTTTTCCAAAGGGCTAAAGTTCAGCCTCATCTTGTGGCCGAAATTAGTGTTACAACAATACGGCAATACAATTCTAAAAATGTACATGCTTAACTTTTTTCTATTACCTGTTTCAAAGATCACTAAGAAATGTAAATACGATTATCCCGGCAAAGCAGGGTTTTTTTTTACCGGTTCTTTACGTAAAAAAAAAAGTAAACGTTAACAGGAAAATGGAGAACCACACATTCTCTTTCTTCTGGGCTTCACGACTCATCTCTACGACACACATTATTCTAACACATATTTGAGGCAGATGGCTCGGCTGTAGCTCGGTGGTTACCCCTCTCACTGACGTCTGCACTGTCACGAGGGTCAGCAGATTACCACGTACATTCCGTTCAGGCGGGTTTAACTGTCATTCAAAATGAGCCGTTTGAAATGACATCAGTTGTGTGCGTGTGTGAACTTAAATGCCACCGCATCTATTGAGGTCACCCGTCTGCTGTGAGCTCTGCAGCAGACTTTAGCTGTCCTCTGCTGCTGATGTTTGATGGGGGGCCACAAGAGGGTCCAAGCTCATTGTTAGAGGGTCCAAGCTCATTGTTAAAAGAACCGCCCATGCTCAGACAGTGTTTCTCTCTCCTTCTGCAGATTGACGCTGAGAGGCCACCAGAATGCGTCTTCGCACAGATCTGCCAGGTGATGGAGAACTTCTGATTTCTACAACTTCCTCATCATCAACCCCCAAACTCTGCTGTCCAGGAGGTCCATCTGTGCAGACCTTCTCTCCCCCCCCCCCCCCCCCTTCTCTGGAGACATCCCTTCACACAGACACACACTCTGAACTGCATGTCCCCCAAAGTGAAACGTCTTTCTGCTTTTCACACTGACTAAGTGCCCGGTTTTATCACGTTCTACTTCACATGCATTGTCTCTCTTACATCGACCTCGATATATGCTGCCGACTGCCGGAGCGAGCAGATAACTGTCCTGAATAAAAAGCATGGCCTGCTGTGACTGAGAGCATGTTTCAGTTGAATGTGAAAGCTCGCTAACAGAAGGAGCACAGAGTTCCCGCCGCGCTGCAGATGAAATGTCAGCGTGTTCTCATGCTCTCATGCACAGCAACGTGCTCTGTATCGTAACAAGCATGCAACATTACAATCAAGATTTACTGCCTTTTGTGCGTCAATTAAAGAGCAGAGAAGAATTATTTAAGAATGTCTTTATGTTTCAGAGCTCATCGTGCAGGTGCTTGTTTGAGTCTGGATTTAACATTCAATAAAGCCAGTGCGTTTGCTAAATTAAGGACTTTTGAGTTTGTACTGTCTGTGTGTGTGTGTGTGTGTGTGTGTGTGTGTGTGTGTGTGTGTGTGTGTGTGTGTGTGTGTGTGTGTGTGTGTGTGTGTGTGTGTGTGTGTGTGTGTGTGTGTGTGTGTGTGTGTGTGTGTGTGTGTGTGTGTGTGTGTGTGTGTGTGTCTCACAGCTGATCCCATAGCGCCATCTGCTGGTGAGAAGATCAAAACAAATGTGCTAAAATTATTTTAAAATGTAAAGGGATAACATCACATAAATACATTTTTGAAATGTTAACATCTTTTTGGCAACACTTGGATGTATCTACATTACTTGCACTCTATACAAATTAAGTCTTTTATAATAAATATTTGCAAAACTACAGAACCACTTAAAGTGATTATTGGCAGATACAAGAGGTGATGGTTTCGCTGTGAAAACTGGATATCTTCAAACGTCTTGTTTGTTCCAACAAAACCAGACATTTAGACAACAATTTCATAAAACTGCAGCAAATCCTCAGAAGGTGGACCCAGAGATGTAATATGCGAGTCATTGAATAATCATTGCATCTCGAAAACTACAGAACCAAATGTGGAGCCTTGAGTGACAGAATAACAACCCAGGAACCACAGGTGTAGAAACACTATTTTCACATACTTTTATTTCCACGGTTCTCCTCTAGCATTTTTTTTTTTTTACATTATTATTTTTTTTACATAAGAACAGACTGTTATACACAGATATTGAAGCGGGGCAGAGGGGGAGGTGAGGGAAAGGAGACGAAAACCATACCAAATGGTGTCTACTCAAGCACAACAAAATCTATGCGTATAAAACTGTGTGGGTTGTTCCACTGTGGAGGCTCCAACCACTACCCCAATTCTTTTTTAAATAGATTAATAAAAATACAATCTTTTAAATGGACCTTTTTAAAGTGGACTGCAAAAATGAAAGAAGATCTAGAGGCATGATGAGTGGATCGATAATGGAGGACGACGGTGCCACGCAGGAAGGGAGGAGCTGTGGTTCAGAGGTGGAGTTTCCTCCCGAAAAACAAAAAGATAATGTTTAAAAATGGCACACAGCAACTAGCGCTGGCTACTTTTCACCGTATACTTTTACACTCAACATGATCAACAACGGCACACATTGCGGGAGGAGGAAAATAATAAAATAAACAAACGTTCCGTCCGTCTGCCTTCAGAAACGTTGGCTCTCCGTGCTGTAGTGCTTCCTGTTAGACATGTTTTAGTGGAGAGAGAGCAAAGGGAAAGGAAATCGAGATGAAAGTGTGTGAGTGTGTGTGTGAAGGGTGAGAGAGCAGCTTTGTGTGTGTGACAGTGGTAGGGATGGCTCCAGTCTGTTTAACACATACGTGTGTGTGTGTGTGTGTGTGTGTGTGTGTGTGTGTGTGTGTGTGTGTGTGTGTGTGTGTGTGTGTGTGTGTGTGTGTGCAGGGCGTGGTGTGTATCGGCAGAACTTCCTACAGTCTGCGGCCAAAAACAAACCCGCCTCTGCGTCACTTCTCTCGCAGCGACTCATAAATACTCAATCTACGGATACCTAGCTAGGACATTTTTCACTCTTGCATAACACGGAGACCACATACACACATACATATCACTGATGTGTATCTTCACAGTCCGCTGTGACCACACATCTCCATCAGACTGATCTCCAGTTTGGGAGCAGCACAGGGAAGGGGGTGAGGGGTGAGGGAGGGGGGATCGGGGGAAGCCCTCCTGGAGTCACAGAGCTCGGGAATGTCGGTGCGCCTTCTTGTTTTTTTTGTGTTTTTAAAAATAGTGTTTCAAATCACAGATCCATTGAATAACCTGGCTGAGGTGGAGCAGGGCCTCCTTTGTGAGGAGGATCCAACATGGCCGCCCCACCAGCAGCAGCAGCTCGGCCCCCCCGCCTGCCTTCCTGCCGGGCGGCGGGTTGAGCGGTGTTCTTACACTTGGAGGATGGAGCCATGCACAGAGAGGCCTGTGGGATATGTGGAGAGATTCTGGAGCGAGAGGCGCGGGCCCTGTCATCTGTTGGCTGGAAAGTAGTTTGGGTCCAGGTAGTTGTAGCCCGCGCTCTGCGGCAGGCAGTAGTCCCGGTCCAGAAACGAGTCCTGCTGCTGCACCGGCTCCAGGTGGTGGTTCGGCTTGTGGGTCTCCGTCTTGAACAAACTGAAACACGGGCAGTAAAAACGTGTCAATTGAAAGCTAAACCATTTGGACTTCAAACGGGCTGTGTTCATCCAACTGGACATCTTTTCCATCTATAGCCCTCTGAAATATCATCTATTTATGTATAATGTGATAAGTTAGGGATGCTGCAAGCCACCCTAAGGACTAGATCGAGCACATTTCAATGGATCCATATCAGCTTAAATTTAGAGCAACTTAGGAAAAGGGTTATTATTATTATTATTATTATTATATTATTATAAATGAACCCTACCAGATGGTCATTCTTTCTTTATAAAAAACGATTAACGTCAAACAACAAGACAGGAATGAGTGTTTATGGTTAATCCAGAGAAGTTAATAATGTGCTGCCATAACAAGGCGTCACTTTCAACATTGCAGACATTCAAAAGGGAAAGTGACGACAGTTTGAACCATAAAAACATCTCTTATGGTAGACAAATTATTCTCGATTTTAGGTTTATATATTGTTTTGTCCAATTCAAACTGCTAGTGGTTTTGTGGGTTTTTTCTCTGGCGGCTGAGGAAGAAGATCTCACCAGTCGGAGCAGTTGGAGCAGAAGTCGACGGAGTTGTCCTGCGGACAGTCCTGACAGTGCCACCTCACTCCCTGGATGGGATCCATGCCGCAGACGTCACACTGCACAAAACAAACACATCTTCAGAACAGCATTCAACTATTCTTTCATTCATTCATGAATAACAGTGATCAGCAAACACTGGACAATAACATTTGAATGTCTTGACTGCCTGTCATCACGTCATGGATAAATTAGTCATTTGAATATGGAAATACGACATTAGCACTAAAATATAAAGTATTATATATCCATCAAACTGTAACTATTTCCACTGTTTTCTACTACTTCAAAGCTTCCTCTATTTCGTTGTGTGCTGCATTGTGGGATATAAAACATCCAATTAAAAACTGGAGTAACTCTAGGGTGGATTCTGTCATTTTAAAACAAAGTGTACCGTGTTTAGAAATGTGAGAATGAATGCATAGTTGGCAACTGGACCCAAACTTCGTCCCTGTTGGCCAAATAATAGTGTCTCCTGTGACCCTGTCATTTAGTTACCTCACATACATTGAGCAGTGGTATATGATATGCAGTAATATGTATACAAATGTTGGTGTGTTGTAGGGCTGTACCCGAATATCCGAATATTTGTTCGCTGGAGTATTATTCGGGTTTCAATTTCGTTATTCGAATATTCGCTTTTTTTTGTTGAATTTATTGAAATCTCAATATCAACGTAAGAGCTTGTGCCTCTTCGGGGGGTGCTAACACTTCCGTCTTTATATGTAGATATGACTATTTCTCCATTAATCTCTGTCACGTTGTTTCCATAGCAACAACAACTTTCGGTCAACTCCGCTAACTCTCCTTCAAAACAAAAGCATGTCCATACAAAATAGGAAGCCAAGCCAAATTACACTTAAGACATACAACTGCAACGAAAGTAACAAACACAATGTGATATCCTTTTCCATTTCAAAGAACACAAATTGGGTTACATTAACAAATAACTATAAAACAACAATACTGTAGAATAGCAAAAAGAATGCCGTGAATAAACCGAAATACACGGGTCGAAGCGGCTCGCTGCTGATTACTACGCCCCCCCCCCCACCCCCCGCGGAACGAATGTACGAGTGATTCATACGGCAGTCTCGGTCGGAGGGTTGGACGAATATTCGCTCCTGATTACTACCGAATATCCGGAGCCCGAAAAAATGGTATTTGGGACAGCCCTAGTGTGTTGTAAGTACACAACAGAAGTGTGCAAAGTGTTCACCTTGAATCCTACGTGCAGCATCTCATCCTTGTCTTCGTGGATCTCCTGCAGCGTCTGTTTTTTCAGCCGCTTCAGCTCCAAAAGCTCTTTGTACTCCGGCAAGCTTCTCAACTCCACAGGTATAGTCTCTTCGTCCTGAGTGTGAGGGAAGAAACAAACAAACATACATCAATATACACATACAGAAAGAAAAAAGACAGGAGACATGATGAGTGCTAGGCATCACCAAGTTGCACGTCGAGGACAAGAAATGGCCCTGTGAGAATCTGCAGAAGCATGAGCTTTATATAGACTCTTATTGGTGGCTGACTAAATACTTGTTTGCCCGACTGTATGTACGAATGACAAGAAAAGCCTTGAAACTTGAAAAACTTGAAATATTATTTTCTTCCTGCGAACTCGGCCGAAGTAAAGGACAGCGTTGTGAGGGGAGAAATGATTGCAGCCCTGTGTGGCTTTACTTCGGTCGGAGGGTTTGTTAATGGCTGGTGGAGCAGCCTGTGTTCTCAGCAGGGCGCAGCGACCCCGTTTCACTTAAAGGTCGCTGCCATCAAAGGGTGGAGAAGGGAAATGTCAGCTCTGAGGGAATGGCGAGCATCAGGAGTCGGGCAGTTCAAATGGAAATGGCTGGGAGGACCTCCTGCTGATTGAGCCGGTTTTTACACAACACGCAGCAGTGATTAAAGTAGGGAGCAAGTCACAGGCGAGGATGATCAAATGCCTGATTTCACCAAAAGGTGTTAAAGAGGGAACAGTCAGGCAGGATGAAAGGGAGCAGTTGTTTTAAATCATCTGGATTTAAATAGATTTGACAGGTATAAATCAAGCCTCCTGTAACATGCAGCTTTCCCCTCATCATCACACAGGTCACAGCTATAGTATAGTTTGAATGATTCATATATATTTTAAAGTTAGTCGTGCATATCTCTGTGAGCCTAAACTCTGCACTTTATGGTATTTCACATGTACATAGTTCACTTCCTCCACATTGGTCTATATTTATGCTGCATTGTTGGAGGAACCTGGGGCTGAAGATTTCCATTGCTATAACTACACTGTAGCTGCTGTGTATATGACAATAAGCCTTTGTATTGAACTTAGCACCTCATTTATGAATTGCACATGGACTGCTGTTTCCTTAACCTGTTGAGCCCCGAGCCTGTTTTTCAGGCCTCAGGCTTGAAAATGACATTTCCAGAACAATTGACTATATCTTCACTTCTAAAAAAGGGGTAAATGAATAATCGTGGTTCTCAAAGCAATGATAAACCTGTGAGTTGGATGTAGAAGAGTCACGGTACGTCCACACAGCGGCTTTGGGAAAAAGCTAGCCGGCGGGCGTGTCTGAAGCTCGACCAACAACCGACACACAAGCAGCGGTTTGATTGGCTAGAGCTTGTACTGGCATATGATTTGATTGGCTGACGCTTCCACCGAAAGCTTCAGAAGATTCAAAAGTTGAACATTGCTCAACTTTTGAATTCTGAGATGTCTGGAAATCTCCGCTTTGCTTCCCACAATGCAGTTCGGCGAAAAGTGAGGCAAAGTGACGTCACCCCATTCAAAGTGAATGGGCAGACGCGTTGGAATATTTGTTTAACGCTGCTGTGTGGACGTACCGTCAGAATCAATATAGAATTTGTTTATTTTAAAGTAAATTCAGATTGAACATAGTAAAAAAAATGTAAATTATAGTGTCCGTCCAAAAAAAAAACATTACTTATAGTGAAAACCACCCTTGAATGATGGGATAGTAGACTAAAAGCTTTAGGAATCCAAACTATAACATATAATAAGTACCCTGTATCAAGATTGATGCAAAAAAAGTGAAATGTGACCTTTTTAGAGAGATTTAGAAGAAAGAAACACTTCTGGGGTCATTTGGGTGCATTTTCCATATCTCTGGAACCCATCGGTCGATTTTGATGATTGACAACTCTTTTTAACCGTTAGAGCCAATAGAATCGAGGGGAGGTTCCTAAAACCCATCTAAACATTACCCATTGGTGAATAGAGTGATGCGTAGTCAGAATGCCCAAAACCGGAAGCTGTCATACACTCTCGTAGCTATCATAGCAGCTAATATGAAATCTCCGTTATTGAAATAAAAATGGAATGATGGATTATCAGTAATCATTTCAAAGTGACACGGACACATCGGATTAACCATCGGATTAACCTTCAGCAACATTTTTATCGTTTTAATGTCATTGAACACAACTTTTGATCAGAAACAGCAGAAGGTAAGACACATTGGATGTTTTTGCTACCTAAAGCTATGTTGTGTGATGTCTGGTTTTGCTGGCCGAGTTCTGATCGCTCAGTGATAATACTTATATTTCTGGAATCTGTGGAATCTCAGCTTGCTAATCGATATCTTGTTTGTGCAGATCCGATAAGTAATAAGGGTATTTTACCGTGAGTTCTGTGCTAAGTGCATTAGCATTCTTTCGCTCAGGGCTAATTCAGAGCCTTTGTTATTACCCTTATGTTTTGTTTTGCTAAAAATGGTTAATATTGTCTGAAAGCTGAGTTTCTTCCCGTTAAGTGAGTATGACACATTCATAGTTTGTTAAATGTTAAGAAGCCCTCAGACGCTGTTTCTTGCAAGATGTTGCGTCATGCCCCCGGTGGCTTAACTGGTAAAAGAACTGGGAGAAAAACAAGACCACAATGAGAAGAGGGCTCACCATTCAGATGACTGAAAGTATTACGTTGGGTTTTATGAATATTTGAGGATACTTTTGTTCTATTGCAACGATCTCATTCATTACTATTCTTTGAGAGAAATCTATATCTTATACTTGTATTAAGCTCTAGGGGACACAACGCAGCGAGAGAGGGGGGGAGATGTGTGAGCTTGTGATGAGCTTGATTAAGCAGTAAAGTGCCACAGCCTGCTCGGTGATCAGCGACACGAAAAAATCAGGAGATCAGTAACAAGATAATCTCCGGGGACACGTAAATACGAGTTGGATTTGTGCAGAACGAGTACATTTGAAGGTCCCCTATTATACTGTTTTTCATCAATATATTATAGCTCTCAGATATATACAAAACATGTCTCTGATTGACTGAAATACCAAACAGATCATTGCAGCATCCCAGAATCCCCTGTTTCCAAAGTGCTGATTCTCTGTGTGTTACTTTAGATGAAAATAAGGAGCCCCTCCCCACGCCCCTCTGAGAGAGATTTGGTTACAAAGAACTCAATGGTGCTCTAGGAGGAGATTCAGGTGATAAGGTGTGGGGGGGGGGGGGGGGTTACCTTGGTTGCTGATTGGCTAATGGTTACACAAGCCAAAACATTGTTATGACATCATAAAGTGTCCAAAATCTGATCAGCTCATTTTCAGACAGGTTTTTTATAAATGGATCAGGACAAAAAGAGAGAGAATCTTTGTTCCTGAAACTTTCAGAGTCTCTTTCCACAGAGGGGACACATGTTGATGTAGAAGAGACATGAAAAAGTGGATTTTGCGTAATAGGTGACCTTTAAATAATAAAAGGAAATCAATGCAGTTAACGTGTTTAGCGTGATGTGACTAACCGAGTCATCAGCCGAGGCGTCCTGAACGCTGCCGTAATACGCCGCACGCTCGTCTTCTTCATCCATGTAGACCGGAGGCTCGTAGGAGGCGAGGAAGGTGGAGGGCCGGTACAGGTGCTTGTTGAGGTGGTGCTGCCTCTTACTGGACGCCTGAGGGATGAACAGGTGGAGTTACAGGAGCAGACAGGATCAAACAGTTCCCTTTAAACATTAAGTTATTTTTAAATGTGTTGAAAGTCAACTAAAAAGTAACAATTGTGAATTATAAATATATGTAATACCTTTTAAGACCTTTTTTAAGACCCTTTCCAAACATTTTAATACCTCATCGCCACTTTGAGTTCTAACCGGTTACCTTGGCGACACACTTTACCTCACATTGACTATATACAGTATTGATTGTCCTTCCTCCTTATCTTCCAACCATTTGGACGCAAACTTGCATTTCCCCATAACGATGTTGTTTAACAACCGGCGTAAACGGACCTTTGCGCGCCATCAAGCAGTCCAACGAGATGCCATAAATAAACTACACAGAATCACACTACACACCTACGCAATGATTACATTCAGGCATACTGTAGAATACAACCTCTTTGGACAATTGATATACTTATTGAAAAAAAGCTACAAAATGTGATATCTTGGAAAATGCCGTTTAATACTTTTAATAGCCTTCATTTTCGCTGAATTGATTTATCAACTTTTAATACTTTTTAAGACCCGGCGGACAACCTGATTATGTGAGGCAAAAGTATGCAGAATTAAATAAGAAATGACACGATGCCCTTAGTTTATAATATTCCAATCTTATGTATTACAGCTGACCATTTCTGGAGATATTGGCTGTAGAGATGTAGATGTGGAGATGTCTGCCTTTTTTCTAAAAATAATCGAACTATGGCGCCCAAAACGTCCCAAAGGAAAATCTTAAAAACTCAACAGCAATGTCTCTTTTTTTTTTTTATTAAAGCTACTCCACAGTTGCCATCTCCAATACTCATTAACTCACAAAACAATAATCCAGATGAATAGCCCAGGAGAGAAGTGGTAACATGTCCCTTTTACATTTAAAAGGAAGCCCCATTAGTAACTCAGTGGGGTTAAGCGGTTTGTAAGTAAATAACCTTTAAATACCTTTTTAGTGTACATGCACAGGTTGGGTGTTCTTCCAGGCACGGGGATACCAGCTTTAGTCAGTTTGATGAAGTACTTTTGAACCCTACTGGCCACCTGGAATGTTTTAAAAGGAAAATGGCTCTGTTAATGATTTCCAACCGAGGAACAGCTGCTTCAGGTAATTGAGGTCACGCAAGTGTATGATCCTGCTGCCGGCAGGGGGTCTCTGCCTTTTAGCAGAGAGTACACGCCATGTAACCGTCTGTTTCAACAGTAAAAGGCACACAGATTTATCAGTGCGAATAAAACACAAGGACACATTAGCGCTCAGGTGTAGGTCATTTTAAAAACATCATGAGCATAAATCAAACGAGCATCAGTTGAATGGCATTTCTCCGTCACCTGTTTCGCTGTTCGATTGCCGAGCTCATCAGCGACCTTCTGCCACCGTCTGGACTCCACTTCCTCGGGAGGGAACTTCAGGAGAAGCTGCTCCAGTTTTTTCTAGCAAAATATACAAAAATTAAAACAATTTATTTGAGGCATGGATGATAATATACTGCATTGCGACATTAGTGTTTCATGTATTTTATATGATTTTATCAGAGAAATGTTTGAGAGCGACCTGCCTCTCTGCTCTTTAAAAAAAAAAAACTTTTTGAGAATGACCGTTATTTGATTTTATTTATTTTTGTATTACTGTTATTTATTCAACTCTGTTTCTCCATTTTACTTAGTTTGATTTACTTCCTCTGTTTTGTAAGGTTTTTAGTTCATTTAATTCTTTGTATTTAATTGTGTTCTGTTTTTATGAAAAGCAATTGGAAATGTGCTATATAAATAAAGTGTATTATTATTATTATTATTATTATTATTATTATTATTATGAAGTTATTCATTTTCTGAAATCCAAGTGAGAAACAGGGGTTGTCAAAACAATGTTATAATATCTGGGAAATAAATCCCAGCATGGAACACCCACCTGCTCCTCCACCGTCCACAGCTGGTTGAACGTGTCGGACTTGTTCGGCTGAGAGATCCTCCCCCTGATCAACTGTTAAGAAAAGATGAGTGACAGCCATGTTAAAGATACAGAATAATGGACACTGCACCGTTTAAAAGAGATCCGTCAAGAGTGACACACAAAGCCCGACTGTCAGAGGAGACTGGAAATTGGGAAAAACGCAGAAAACACAGTAACACTTCAGACTGACAAACACAATCCTGGGAGATGTCAGAGTGTAACCTTGGAGAATGCAAATGTAACGGCACAACATGAACAGGCAGTTCAACAGAAGGGATCCAGTTGTTTGCTCAGTGCTTGGCGCCGTCTAATCCCAACAATCAATCAAAAGTGAAACCTCACTGCCTATACAGAGGTGTGGGGGAGGCGGGCTCCTCATGTTTCCATAGATACCATCTTTTGTGCTCACATGTGCTGCATGCTTAACTCTCCCGGCGGGGGAGAGGAGGCCTACGCATGTAATGAGGTAACAACGGGATGATTTGTAGGCCAACCTGCAGGAGATCGGTTACTCACCGGCTATAGATAGAAACGGATGGAGCTGCATCTGCACTAATGATATACTGGGAGAGCATCACAGCTGTGTGTGTGTGTGTGTGTGTGTGTGTGTGTGTGTGTGTGTGTGTGTGTGTGTGTGTGTGTGTGTGTGTGTGTGTGTGTGTGTGTGTGTGTGTGTGTGTGTGTGTGTGTGTGTGTGTGTGTGTGTGTGTGTGTGTGTGTGTGTGTGTGTGTGTGTGTGTGTTATTTCAGCTGAGCCATACCTGTGCTTGCCTGCTGTTCTCCAGAGCGTCACTAGTGGGCAGAGACGAGTACATGGTGGACGACTCGCCTTCCTTCTTGGGCTCTACTGGACTATTTGGTCGGGCAGGCAAACCTGAGGGGACGGAAAGAGCAGAATTAGTACTTTTTAAGTGGAAGAAGAATCGTTAAGTTGTTCATTTTTATAATGAAAGGGTAGAAAAACTGCACACACAAAGACAAAGCATATACGGTGTAAACATGCCTTGGTCAAAGATCAGCTTTAGCCGCCTGGTTTTGCGCTTCTTGTCGCAGAACTCTCTCTCAAAGTCGCTGAGGCCTGAGGTGTACTGATCCCATCCGATGTCAGGGAGCTGCACGACTCGCTGAGGACGCGGCAAACCCAAATTAACCTGAGGGACACAAGAAGGTTAAAATCCATTAACAAATAACAAAAACACATTTTAACTTCTTAAACTTTCCGGCATCAAGGTTGAACATGGGGCAATGTATGAGAAGCAAACACTGCAAGACAAGTGCTTATGTTTTGGGACATTTTCTACTTTTGTTAACTATGTTTTGTCTGATAAATTTGTGCTTTTATAAAAAAAACGCCAGGCATTGCTTAACGTAGACCAAGTTAGCATGGATGTCTGTCTTCAAGTGATTTATAAATCTGTATTCAAAAGACTGGGTTGCTGGCTTTATACTGAGCTTTTCAAGACTTGATTTTCTTTTGTTTGAATGCACAATATCCTTCTCTCTGCACACAAATTACCATACGCTAATGAGTGAATATAACATTTAAGCAGGTCGTCGCTTTAACACGTGCAGCAGGTGTTCTGATTGTGTTCAGTGTTTTTGCATTTACATGAGTGGACAAATGTACGAATTCATTTCCCCTTCATATTTTATTCATGAGCATTCAGAAAGATCTAGAGAGAAAGGTGGACAGTCTGCACATCCTGTCTCAGTTGTGAACAGGTGCAGAACATAATCTGAGTCATACAGTGGAAAAGGAGAAGTGGTCTGCAGTGAATTATAAAAAGCTCCCAAATATTTATTCAAGCAGCGTTTCGAGCAGCCAGGTATCCCTCAGGCTAAAAACCTAAGAACAAGAACTCCTTTAAAAGGTCCCCTATCATACTGTTTTTCATCAATATATTATAGGTCTCAGATTTATACAAACATGTCTCTAAAGTGTTTGGCTCCAAACACCAAACAGATCATTGCAGCATTACCCATAATCCCCTCTGTTTCAGCCCTGTTTCAAAAGTACTGATTCTCTCTCTGTTACTTTAGATGAAAATAAGGAGCCCCTCCCCACGCCCCTCTGAGAGAGATTTGGTTAAAGAGAACACAATGGTGCTCTAGGAGGAGATTTAGGTGACAAAGTGTGGGGGGGGTACCTTGGTTGTTGATTGGCTAATGGTTACACAAGCCAAAAAATCGTTATGACATCATAAAGTGGCCAAAATCTGATCAGCTCATTTTCATTTTTTATATAAATGGATCAGGAGAAAACGTTTTTTCCTGAAACTTCCAGAATCTTTTTCCACAGAGGGAACACATGTTGATGTAGAAGAGACATGAAGAAGTGGATTTTGCATAATAGGTGACCTGTAATAGCTATTCGAACTTTGCCGTTTAGTTACCCGTTTCTGCAGCTGCTCCACAAAGCTGATGGGATCGGCGAGCGCCTCCCTCTGTTGCCGCGCCAACGTCTCCAGGTCCAGGATGGCCTGTGTTCGCTGGGCCTCGAGGACCCCGATGGTCTGCAGCAGCCTCTGGTAACTGAGACGCAGGAGAGCCCGGTTAGACAACAGTGGGAGGGAGGGACGGCTTACATTATTCAACCTGACACTCTCATTGCTGCAGTGCATCAAACTTTCAGACCCCGGACGATGCATAATTCAATCATGGAGCTGAGGGATAAAAGCGACTACAAGAAACCGGTTGTAAAAAAATAAGGTCTCATTTTTAACATGGACGCCTGAAAATGACCTAAATATGCAAACGAGCCCATCAGTAAGAAGGTTGTCTGTTGGTTTGTAGTTATTTTGTATGTCTGTTCCAAAACCTGATTCCCAGAGGAAGCATTTGTTCACAGGCCAAGCTTTGCAGGGAGTAATAGTATGTTATCCAGAATGATATTTTTGACGTTTTGTGGCTATGGTTGAAGCCGGATAGGGTTAGCAAAGAGAACAAAAAGAAAAGAAAAATCAGGAACCAAAACAAAAGTCAACCTTGGCAAGTCATTCAGCAGATGGAGAGAATTTGCAGATTTTAAAGGACTCAAAACAGATCCTTTCTAAATAATATTTTAAAAAAAGAAAATAGTGAGATAGTTTTACATCACTATATAAATGTATTGTTGACGGCTTAACAAAAACAAGATCAGTATCCCTACGACGGAAACACTGCTCACTTTGTGCACCGAAGCCACAGAAATCTAACCAGAATGAATGCTCCTTGCTTTGAGTCATTGCACAAGAAATGAAACAGACTCCAAACCTTTCCACTTATTTTGCAAAATACGCATTTAAAAAAAGGCATTTAGTTTGCAAAGAAAATGTGTCTCAAACCAGCTGCTCCTTTAGCAAATCAGCAACACAGCAACTCATCTATTGCAACTGCAGAAGGTAAGTGAGCATTCAAGGGGAAGAGAAGATGCACTTAAACCACTGCTCGGTAACTGAGCCCAGTTTTCATAGCAACAGCGAAACCTTTGCACGACAAACACTGGGTTTTGCGGCGCTTGAGGAGCCGTTCACGCTTTACAAGTCTGACCTTTCCTCTCACACCCTCTGCGCCACAGAAGAGCTGCAAACTGAGCTGTCAGTGACTAAGTGTGCTACTAAGTGTGCTACTGACGCAGAGGAGCCAAAGTGAACGGACAGGAATGTGACAGTTTACTACATGGCTATAACCTAATGCGAGTGCTCAGAGTGGATCAACCCCCCCCCCCCCCCTAACAGGACATGAATGAAAATCAATGCACAGGACAGAATGTATTCAACAGCTGCTGTGGTTTGAAACTCCTGTGAGCAAAACATTCAAACAAGTCACCGGTGCTTGACCTCATATCCCTCCATTAGATACACACACCACCCTTTGCACTAGGTGACGCTCTGCTGACCTCGTTCTGCATCACTGAGTGCGGTGAAGCTGTAAATCTGCCCCTGCAGCCACTACTGCACATTTCCTGTACTACAGTCACTCTGACTCAAAGATCTCTGCAAAAGCAAACAGCAAGCATGCCGCCTTCCTCAGATGAACAGACGATCCGTGTGTGTATTCATCTGTTTACAGGAAGTGAGGAGGACTTGGCGCAGCTTCTCCGCTCTCTGGACTCCCGCCAGGTGTCCGAGGAGAAGCCTGGTGTACCATTGCCACCTGCTGGGCCTCAATACCACTGAAAACCACAGGGTACAAATAAAAAGCTGGCTCGAATAAAGTCGTTTCTTGAAATCAGTCGAGGGGACTGTGTCCAAATGGACAAAACTGCACCATGAAAATAAAAGTTGTTCTGTAAAGACATCATCAATCATGTCCGTGTCAATTCTCCATATTCAGCAAACCCTAAAATGCCTAGTCATGCTGCCTTAAAAATGACTGCATTGATCGGAGCCTTCAAATACTCCTCGCTCAGCAGAAACTAAAACTTGGCACGTCACAGGAACTTGGAATCGGAGAGCGGTGAAATCTTACTCTGAAGCCAGTCTCCAAATGTAACACATTGACTAATATCGGTGTCAAAGACAAAGGGACCTCAGCTGCTGCACCCCCCCCCCACCCCCCTCCTCTGAAGATACATCCTGAATGAGCTCAGCATGGGACCTGCCCACCATCATAAACATCCCATCCTGTTTGACAACTAGGAACAAACCCCACACGAGGAACCCTTTTCCTGTCAAATAACTCATCGTACTGCGAACAGACGGATCCGAGGCAATCAGCAGTCTTTTTAAAAATCCAATCTCCCTTGGATATGGAAAGCGGGCAACTGGCAGCAAGTTCACACAATCACAGCTCGAGATAGAAGGTGGAAATGAAACGCTTACAAAGTGTAAAACTTGAGAAATACAGGAGCTATAGTTAGATGCTCGCTGATTCTCCCATAAACAAAGAGAAACAACCTCATAACACTTATACGTGCTGCTTCCTCTCATTTGTTTTCGAAGATAAAGAAGAAGACGTTTATCCCCCAAGTGGGAAATTCAGTTTGAGTCCAGTCTTTGGAAAAGAGGGATTGCAGTTTCAAAAGGGCAATATTGATTTCTTTAAGATTACTTTTCATTTGAACTTCTGTAGCTGTAGGTCAAGAACAAAGAAATGATCCTTAATAAGTACAACACTGCCAACAATCAGAGATAGAAAAGAAATCAGAGGGGCAGGAAAGAATCTCATTTGGGCTTTTGTCTTGTGGAATAAGAACATTTAAGATCTCTTAAAGCCTCTTAATTATAAATGTAACATTGAACAAATATAGCAGGAAATGGTCCGTAACCGTGACCAACCTGAGGGGTGGTTCAGAATCATTAACTTCTAATAATAAATACAAATACAAGCAGCATAGTCAAAGTATATAAACTGCTTCCCTAAAATACTTCAGCACTTTTTAAAAACAAATTTTTAACACAAACAAATCCTCATTAACTCGGAAGTGACTTCCTTCAAAGCCAAAGAGAAGAAGTAACGACCACAGAACACCGCGATCAACACGTGTGAGAGAGATGAGGAGGAGAGAGTTGGGCTGCTCAATTAATCGTATTTTAATCGCAATTACGATTATGGCTTGCAACGATTACGAAAACAACGTAATCGGAAAAACTTTTTTTTTTATACTTTTTTTTTTTATTGGTTTTTCAGTTGGATTATATTTAAAGTTCACGGTAATCAACTGATAAAAACATACTGTTCAAAAAAAATTCTCCAATAAATTGATGTTTTCAAAGTAAATGGATAATCGTTTTTAATAATCCTGATATCAATTATTGACCCGAATAATCGAGATTATGATTTCTGCCATAATCGAGCAGCCCTAGGAGAGAGCATAATCCCCGGGGAGCTCCTACATACTCTTTGTTGTGTTTAAGAGCCAGGTGGTCCGATTCAAAGTAATACACGTCTGGCTCCTCCTCCTCTTCCTCCTCTTCCTCCTCCTCCTCAGCAGGCTGGCTCCTCGTCACCTCCCTGCTTTGGTCCTCCACTTTAGCCACCACGGCCACAATGTCCTCAGCCATGGAGACCGGCCCTTCACAGGAGGGGCCCACAGAGCCTGAGGGCGCAGGTTCCTCCACCATAGGGCAGGCCTCCTCCTGCAGCTCCACCTCCCCCTCTTCCTTCAGGGGACCATTGTCTCGAGGAGGAGAGCTGAGCTTGGAGCAGGAGGCCTTGCCCCCGGTGGCTGCCCTCCTGGGTGAAGTCCGCAGGGTGTATCTGTGTTCATAGAGCTCTGTGAAAGAGGGGGGCGTGCTGGATACTGAGGGGTTGTACCCGGGCTCTGTCGGGGAGGGGGTTGTTGCTAGAGGGGGTGTTGTTTCTCCTGAGTTGTTGTTGTTGATTGGACTAATGTTCATGTTAGTGGAGGAGGTGGAGGCAGTGGCTTCCTGCAGCGGTGTTAGTGGCCGGCCGTTGGTGTCGTTCACAGTCTCGATCACCTGCTCCTCGTGGGAGACACACAACGGTTCCCCCACCACGTCCACCTCCACCTCCACCTCTACCTCCTCCACCTCCACCTCCTCCACCTTAGCCACTATCAACTCGGGGACAGGGTCCATTGGAACAAACGTTGGTGCAGGTGAGGCTGGCGACTCCCCTGAGCCAGAGACCTCCACCTGCAGAGGGACAGAGTTTCTACAAGGCACAGCGGGGTGGGGGGGTGAGGGAGCTGCCGTCTGACTGCCGTTAAGCAGTAACGGGGTGTTGGAGACAGAGGGGGGGGTCGCACTCGGCTCTTCAGTGAGTGCGTTGGGTTCCTCTGCTTTATTCTCCTTGAGTCCATTGGAGGCCTTGTGAGCATTGGGGGGCCGAGTTGCCCCGTCACACTCCTCGTGTCCATCCTCTGCCTTCCCCTCCGGCGGCTCATCTTCCTCTTTAATGTGGACAGGTGAGGCCGGAGAAGAGTTTTGGCTGGGGAAATCCTCACAACTGTTGTCCTTGCTAGGCTCTGGGACAGACACTGGACTGTCAGATTTGAGAGGCTCGGGGTCCTCGTCGTGTCCCTGAGACTCTGCGGAGCGGGAGCACCGCTTGGCCCTTTTGATTTGAGAACAGGCGTCCCGCGAGCCCTTCCCTCTGTCACAGTTCTCCGACTTCTCAGGACTAATGTCTTTTTCTAAACAGGATACGCTCCGTTTCCTGGTGCTGTTCCAATGCTCCGCCTCAGCCGGAGAAGCATTCGAGTCAGTCAACTTTTCCTGCAACAGGCCATCCTGCTGAGCGTCCTGCTGAGCGTCCTGCTTTGCCTCGTGCTTGGTGTCCTGCTGCGAGTCCTGTTTAACGTCCTGCTTAACGTCTTGTTTGGTGTCCTGTTTTGACTCCTGCTTGCCGTCCTGCTTCTTCTTGGGCGAGCGGGCCCTTGGCACCGGAGAAACCGAGGTGTCCTCCGGCTGGGCGATGCTGCGGTTCCTGAGGGTTCGACCACAAAAGTTCTCATCCAATCCATTGAGCCCCACTGAAGACCTTGTGACACGCGAGGAACGGGACGCGGCCATACTACGGCGGGTGCCTACAGTCTCCTCATCCTGGTGCTCTCTCCTCTGCAGCAGAATGTGGGCACCTGCAAAACAAACAGATACATGCATTACATTAGGTCCAAAACAGAACTGAAGAATGCAAACATTTACAGCTGAATTAAGACACCATGACACTACCTTTGCAACAACTATAAGCTTGATTGGTGCCTCTTGCTAGGCATGCTAAAAATGAATTCATGAATGGAACCTTGGGGCTTTCAAACAAAAGCGATCACCGGTAGGCCTTTGCAGGGCTGCTCAATTAATCGTATTTTAATCGTATTTTAATCGCGATTAAGATTATGGCTTGCAAATATGACGAAAACAACGTAATCGAAATAAAACGATTTTCTTTTCTTCTTTTTTTTTAAATACAATTATTATTATTTTTTTCAGTTGAATTATACTTAAAGTTCGGGATAATCAACTGTTAAAAACATACTGTTCCAATAAATGGATGTTTTCAAAGTTAATGAATAATCACAATTACAATTATTGACCCAAATAATCGAGATTATGATTTTTGCCATAATCGAGCAGCCCTAAGCCTTTGTTAAATATGGCCTGGGTCATTGCTCAGCTCACACCAGAGAGTATTGATTTATCCTGTCATTGTAGCTAAGCAACACCTTCTGTCCACGGGCAAAAGTAGATGTCTTATCACAGGTCCGTGCGGAAGAAAGTAAAAAGAGACAAAACATTACGCAATAAAGACAGATCTCATTTTTTGGTGCTGGAATGGACCGTTCTTTCTCTAGCTATTGGGAAATATTGCAGCTCATATATACTGCTGCAAGGAAATAGCCATTTAAGATATTATATGCAGCAAGCATGCATGACAAGGGGAAAATAAATGTGTTACAGACAGTTCCTCAAATATAGGATAGATTGTGTCAGATACTGGAAGATTGTTGCTCTATAAATGGGTTGATAAATAATGTTGAAAAATGTGTGACCTCTTGACATAATCACTATTTTGTTACTGTATGAATGCAATGCATTGGTGACTAACAGTTTGTTTTGCTATATTCTTTATTAAAGTGGACCTATCATGCTATATTTGAATAATATATTTTAGGACCATACCTATATAAGGCATATTTATACTTTTTATTTTTCAAAATACCAAACAGATCATGCATTTTAGCCATTCCTCATTTCGCTCAATTTAACACTGTCTTTGCATGGGCTGATTCTGTGAGAACAGCACCATCTACAGGCCTGGCATATGTACTACAGCGTCTCTAGCGCTTTCCAACGGCAATGTCCGTGGCTGTCTCCTCCTGATTGGTGGGGTTGGCCCAATAGCCGTAGCGCCACTTCTGTGACGTCAGAGAAGTGTTCAAATCTGGATCAGTCTGTATCAGATCCGTTGCAGCCCCTTTTTAAGAGATTTGGGTATGGAGGAAAATAGAGAGGGTTGTGTTTTCTGACTCTTGGTGAGTTCCCTGGAACACCGGGGACACATTCATTTAGAAAAGACGTACAAAAGTGCATTTTGCATGATAGGTCACCTTTAAACAAAAAAAGAAGTAACACTTTGGTAGCTCACTTAGTAGAGCAGGTGCTTTTCTACTAAGTCTAATACCTTAACACACAGGCCACGTCCCTTCGTTACATGTGGTACACCTCTTTCCTGTCCATCAACCATACCATACAAAAAAGATAATAAAGTCTGCAAAATAATCATTAAAAAAGGTCAGATCTTCCATTTAGCCTCCAACACCGATCACAGTCTCTTTTCATTTCACAAATGTCACAGCTTGAATCTCATCTGTATGTGCTTGGCAACTCGGGAGATAAAGGTGATGGCTGCGCAGCGAGCATTTTAAACAAGGAAAAGCCCCTAAAGCTGTCAAGCAGATGACTTGTAAAAAAAGGGTAAAATACCTGCATCGAAATCAAATGCGTATATATGTTTTATTGAGGGCGTATTTATCCCCTCCCCGCAGAGGTTACTGCTTGCTCTGTCACACAAACAATAGATAATGTTGACTGATTTCTGACACAGAAGCAACACTGTAACGCTTACAGAGATAACACTGCAGACAGGTTTGTCATCTCCCACTGCAGACTGTCTCTCTCTGAATGGCAGGTGTGCCAGAGGACCAACAGGCTGCAATCCTTCCACCATTTAGCAAAATGTACTAACATGGAAAAGCTCCGACAACAATAATCCTACACAAAGCTTTACAGGCTTAGAGTTTGGAAAACCACAGGAAGTTGATTGTGATGTTCTAAACCCCTGAGGCAAAAAGAAAAAGGCACAACAAAGATTGGCCTGAGGTATTCCACGGACGAAGTGCATTTCTGTGCATTTTGACCAAAATGCTGTGGCTTACAGCGTAAACAGGAAAAATAAAACATAACGCTACCAGGTATGCTAATAGGTATTCAATTCTGGAAAATGTATTGTATACTAAATAATCCACAAATACCAGGCAGCCTTCAAGCAAACAGAATTCACTGTAATTTCCCTCAAAATGAAAACACTTGTTATCGAGGCAACTTGATTCATTTAGCTTATTATAAGCTTATACACAGGGGTGCACATAACTGGTACGCCGGTACGCATGCGCAGCAACAATCTGAACGTCACTTGTGTCTGTACAGCAGCACTGCACTAAAACAGCTGATCACAACGTTCACACGCGCTGTGGTCACGAAGCTCTGCACTCCACTTCACTCCCCCCCCCGCTGACACGCGCGATACAAAGGGCTCCACTCCCCCCCCCGCTGACATTCGCGATACAGAGGGCTTCATACTCCACTAGCACCCCCCCCCCCGCTGACACGCACGATACAAAGGGCTCCACTACCCCCCCGCTGACATTCGCGATACAGAGGGCTTCATACTACTAACACCCCCCACCTGACACGCGCGATACAAAGGGCTCCACTACCCCCCCCCCCCCCCCCCCCCCCCCCCGCTGACATGACTCCACTGAGAAAGTTGTGTGCACCCCTGCTTATACAATTGTTATAAAGCTTAAACAGTGCTTTAATACTTTGATTCTGTCCATTGCATAAAGGTGAATCAGATGCAAATCAATGTATCAAAAATAATATGTTGTGACTAAAAAGCTGCCGTAGATTTCTCATTACAAGGTAGGGTATCAGGTATCAGGTAGGAGGGCACTCTGAGAGCCAAGGCCGTTTCAATAACTGAAAAAGAGTGCGTGTATCCAGTTTCTTTTCCCATCGGTCTGGGACATTGAAAGGAAATAAACACATTTTCTAACAAAACCCTGCTCTTAAGGATTAAGCCATGACCAGCTTAGCCATTGCACTTTCCCTTCAAGATGCATACTCCAAATGGTCCAGGCCTGAAGGTAATGCTACCCTCATGTCCCAGGTCAAAGGTTGCTGGTTACCTTCGTCCTTGCTTTGTTACTCTTCAGAGTTAATACCACATGCTTTGACAGGAGCCTTCTCCACTGTTCTGTAACGATATCCTTCCCCTGCTGTCAGTGGAGACATCACGTCAAATATTGTTTTCGGCTTCACAAAGAGATTGAATAAACACCTCCCCAGCGTGAGACTGCAATCCTCAAGCTCAAGGACTTTAAATAAAAAACATACACGAATCAGCTTCATATATATTCCTCCTGAGTAGCTACAGATCAGCTATGGGGTCTCGTAATGGTATTCATCAAGATTGGTTTTGCTCGAGCAGAAACAACTCGCAACAAATATCCTCGAGACAAAATAATGAATCAAACAACAGATGACAATAAAAAATATAACGTGGTAAAGGTCATTATAAAGTGACTCAGTGGAAGATGATCTCACTTGGTGTCCTTTTGCAGAAATGACAAATTAGAGAATAGATTACAGCCATTAAAGATGTGGACGTGGTGGTTATTTATATTCTTCTGAAGTACATTAATCTGTGGCCCTGTCAAAACAGAGATTCGTTTTAAAAGCTCCTTGTTGCTATTTCTGGGACAATTGCTCTCCTCCTACACTGGGCTAAGCTAACACAACAACAAGAACATTTTGATAATATTCCTTCAGGGGGCAAACATAACAGTCACCTGGAACAAGCACTACCACATGCACAAATTACTCACACTCCGCTAAAGACTCCAGCTGAGAAAGCTAATGTGATTTGTCCATGCATAAAATAAGAGAGAAAGAAAAACAGAAAGGGGGGAGCAGCTGGGGGGGGTGGAGTCAGACTGAGCACTCACCGTTACGACTCAAAATTGACTAAACTAATTAAGTCTGCTCATCTGACCTGCTGTCAAAAACCAAAAAAGCTAATCATTATTTTAAATGATCAGGGGGTCACCGTATGGCTTTATGAAACATCTGTAAACACGTCCACACATTGTTTCACAGCTGACAAAGCCATTCATAAACAACTAATGCTGCCTTCAGGTGCCTGTTGGAAACATCATAATAAGCTTTGCGCCCATGAAACAATTGAAAACAAGTTATTACTTTAATCCAAATACCTGTTCTAAGAGTAGGCTCAAAGGAATTTTAAAAAAGGAGGCGTTGTGTCAGACATGTCATGAAATAAAGAGGCCTGTTTCTTTTAAGTCCAAACTCTTAAAAGTAGAAGAACTTTTTATTTAGGGAAACAATTAACAAACTGGCTATCATTTTTCTTACACATTTAGTTTTATTGGCTATCGTGAATCAGAATCAAATCATGAATCACAGCTTAGGTTATAAACGTAAAAAGAAATAGATACTGTTGGCCACTGGTTGAAATCCTGAAAAAAAAAAAAATGTATACAGTTTTCTTCTTTAAATTCCCCTATAAAATAGTGCGCGTTTTAACTCTTTTTACCCCCATAAAAAGTTATTCAAATAAAAATAAAGGTATACTCAGAGCATTGTTTTGGTAGACTGCTCATAAATCATGTTAAAAATAAGGCCATAATGTCGGACAAGAGGTCACAGACAGACATTGCTTTGTTTTATAGGGGTCAAAAGCCAAACAGGTTGTGAATAAGTGCTTCAGACCACAGAGCAGCTTTGATTTGTGTTTTCACTTTACTGATGGGTATGTGACAGTGGACAGTTACTGGTACAAACACAAAGGTCCTTTGTGTGTTTATTTTTTGTCATATAAACATTTCACTGATAATTTCTATTCGAAAATATAAGAGCAAGTTTAAAACTATCCCTGCCTTTTCAAGGAAAACATCTCAACACAGCAAGTACACCTGACAGAAAGTGATTTAGCATTTTGTGGTAGAAGAGTTTAAACATGTTTAAGTCAGCAATGGGGCAATTTCCAGTAGCAGGGTATAAGCAGGAATCCTGAAGTCAGATGTAATTCCTTTTAAGACCTTTTTTAAGACCCTTTCCAAAAAATGTAAGACCTCATCGCCACTTTGAGTTCTAACCGGTTACATTGGAGACACACTTTACCTCACATACTATACACAGTATTGATTGTCCTTCCTCCTTATCTTCCAACCATTTGGACGCAAACTTGCATTTTCCCCATAACGATGTTGTTTAACAACCGGCGTAAACGGACCTTCGCGCGCTATCAAGCAGTGAGCGCGCGATGTCCTGTTCAGATGACGTCAAATCCAACGGGATGCCATAAATAAACTACACAGAATCACACTACACACCTACAATGATTACATTCAGGCAGACTGTAGAATACAACCTCTTTGGACAATTTATATACTTATGGGAAAAAAAGCTACAAAATGTAATACCTTGGAAAATGCTGTTAAATACTTTTTAATAGCCTTCATTTTCGCTAAATTGATTTATCAACTTGTAATACTTTTTAGGACCCCGAGGACACCCTGAGTAGAGCACAGTAAACAATAAAACATATATAAACACCTCACAGCTGAAACCAAAGTCCACAGTCACAATCTATTAATAAATATGACGTATTTTGCACATACCATGTATTGCACGTCCCTAGTCTATGTAATAACATAACATCTTCTCCTTTGTCTGTCTCAGCTTCTTATGTGGGGTTTTGGTCACAGGAATAAAAGATTTGATTTGATTTGTTATCGTTTATTTGGAAGGGACATTGCACATTAAGGAACACTTTAAGCAATACATGTACCAAGTGTAAATATGCCGGATTTAGCTTTTAGCTACTTTCCATCCGCAGTCCCTACTTTCTAACTGGGTTGTTTGAGATCATAGAACATAACAAAAAACATATATTGTTCCTGTTACTGATTTCCGAATTTCCATCCCAAAATCCAATAGAACAACATACTCTCTAATAGTTGCAAAATAGCTCTTGAGCAATTGCATCAGTCTCAACACAATGTTTTGATTACAAATGTCATGTTATTGCTCATTAATACATGGTTTAAGCATAGTTATATCTGTGCATAGTAGCCACATGGTTATTGTTTAGCTTTTGCCCAGCTTTATTTTCCTTGTGTTTATTTCTATGTATGTAAATTAAGAGCATCAAAAAACCTGAGTCACATTGAGTGAATGTACGTACTTTGCCATGTATAACTTCTGATCCTGACCAGGACAGCGTGTGCTCATAGGCAGCAGTTTAAACATGAATGTTGAAGGTGTCATTGCCTGAATATGTTATGAGTGGGTGCAGCTACTCAGACAGACAGTACCCATGTGTGATTGTAATTCTCAATCAAACCACTTCCTGTACTTCACTAAGCGTGTGTTAGGTGAAGTTATGTTAACACGTGCTGATTAGTTTACTATTATCATGACAGACCAGGACTTACACACGGGTCATTTGCTATCAACAACATTTTATGGCTGTAAAACCCAGTTAATCATAAGCAAACACACACATACACAACCTTACTAGCTCAGTGTGATGAAAACTATTGTTGGAGAAGCAGCTAAGCTAACACTTGAGTTTAGGGTGAGAAATTGCTTTTAGGAGAGAGGAGCAAGCTTTGAGCCGGTTTACCGTTTAGTTGGGCAGTTCATCTCGGTTGTTGATGTGTAGTTAAACACTTCCACAGGGCCTATTGGCAACAAAAAATCCACGAAGTGTTGTTGGTTTACATAACGAAAAGAAACGCTCAAATCACAACATCCCAGCTCATCAGCTGCCGAGAGATAAATGTCTAAAAAGTTAAATGCTGTTAATCCGGAGACTAGACAGCGCTGCAGCTGCATGTGCCGCCGGCTGGGTTAAGACTAGTTTACAGCAGGTGAACTCTTAAGTTTGGGATAAAAACCAAAACAGTCAGTTCATGAAGCTGGGCAGCAGGCTACATGTTAGCAAACAACTTCCAAGCGAGCGTTGATGGACCTGGACGTTAGCTTGCCGTTTAACGGACTAGACTTAGCTAACTAACTTACCGTTAGCTTCCAGGGCTAAATATATCACATTAACGCTTGAGACACCAAACTGCAGACTGTTGCACCCGTAAAATTCACATATTATCCGACATGCTTCCCGTGACACCCAACTAACAAGTACACAACAGTATACAAGCCTGTTTTGTTGTTCTCATGAACGACTAGTTAGCCAAGTTGGCTAACGTAACCTCTGCTAGTTATCCCATAAACTGCATCGTGCAGTGAAGAATCGTGGCGATGTGTTAGCCCCTGAGAGAGCGACACTGACATGCTAGCTAAACTAGCCCGACAATTGATACAGTCATTAAGTCCACCAATGATACACAAACCAATGGAGGGCTTCTCTACTAACATTGTATTACACCGAGGTTTCCAGTTCAGACACCGACAGAAGCAACATGATTAACAGCAGTGCTATAACGGTAGTTAGTAACCAGTTAGCAGCTAACCACGGCTAGCTGCTGCAGCCGAGTAGAAGCTAGCCAGGCTAGCTGATTGTTCCGCGCATAACTTTGCCGATGTATTTGTGTACTGCGAACAATGCCGGTCAGACATTTTTGGAGGGTTAATAAATTAAGGTTTTGTCATTTGTTGTAATACAAGCCGCGAACTGCAGGCATACTTCTAAATAGCGTTTGTAGCTTAAGAATTACACATACCTCACTTCCGTAAATTTGCTGCACGTTCGGCCGCAGCCATGTTTTCAATCCAGTCAACTAGTCGGGGTGTGAGCCGACTCAACCGCGCTCTCAAAACGCAACACTATACTGTACATTTCTGCCCTGCCAAGAGTGCAACCGGGCAACTCTTCTCGGGGTCCCCTCGTTTATTTAACCATTATTTATTGACAGTTTTTCTATAATGGAAAACACATAGTATAATTTACTTTTCTTTGATATGTATCCTTGTTCCTTATCTAACGACCACTATAGGTACCCAGCAGAAATGGAAACAAAATCAATGTGATCAGTGTTAAACATGTTTTCATCAAGTTTTAATAGTGTCAGCCAGCAAAATGCAGGATAGATCTTATTCAAGTGACATCCATATGCAAAAACGTACAGTACAGCATCCTGATTTCCCCCTATCAGCATTAAGCAACACCATGCCCATACACAAGAAAAAGGCCTTTAATTAACTAAATGTCTGATGATGCTGAATACATAATGCAATATTCTTTATGTAGCTGTATATTTTAGTGAAGATAGATCCAGATCATGAGTTGCGTGCACATTTTATGAGCTGCTTGCATTAACATGCATTTACATGTGATGTTAAACTGTGATTGAGTGTTTAAGCATGCGTTCTTAAAAGACTGTGGCTGCCACATATTTTCTACAAAAAAAAACTATTAACATCATATTATTAATCACTCCCTTCTGTGGTAAGTTACCAAGTGCTGAATCTTTACCAACATACTATCAGTACTGGTACATTCAAATACAAACCAGACATTTGCGTGAGCATGCCAATTTGTACGTCTACAGAACAGTGCAAAACGAAATTAATTCCTGAGACTACTCAGTAATTAGTCCCTTCAAAACCTTTGATTTGAATCACTTTAAGTGTCACATTTTCCTTCTCTTACCATTCATTGGACAATGTTCTCTTTCAACAAGAAAAATATGTGATATATATACAGCAAGGTGTTTTGTGATTCATCAATATCAGCAACACAAGACACATGGACATAACATATGTGCTCATTTGGTCAAGAAAAAAAAAAGAAGAAAAGAAATATGGCATTCAGTGGAATTTTTAGCTGCACAAAATGTAAATGCTTGGTTCTGAAAATAACCTGACACATGAATACTACAGTGCTAATATAAATGTAAGAGCTCTTTATACAGATTTGTACAACATGACAAACCTTTTTTAGACATGTTAATTCCCTCTGTCAGCCGTGGAAGGCTGTCACGTGGCGGAAGAGATGAGGTCCTTTGCTTGAATTCTTTTTTGAAAAATAAAAGTCAAGTGCAAAATAAAAAGGATTTTCATTTTCTTGAATGTTTTACGTGGTTTTTCCAAAGCTTGTTTTCTAAACAGAGCGTGTTTCCATTTCGATTTTCTCCTCTGAATGCGATGAATCTGCTTCCTGGTGGCTGACGTTTGGCCGAACCGTTACAAGCGGGCCGCCGCCGTAGATGGAGTGGAGGAAGTTCCACGTTTCTTCAGAGATCTGCCCCGAGTCAGCTCCTGAAGAGTCAAACACACACTTTTTAATATCACTAATATCTCAAGTGTACTAATACTACAATCCTCAGAGGCTCTGCAGAAGTTATAAGAACAAATCATTTGTATTTATTCATCATTTACATTGCTTTTACTTATTTAATGCGCCTTCAACGAAAAAATAATCACAATAATGCAATATAACATCAATAATAGTAAGAGTTAGTACCTTGCTTGAGTGTTAAATGGCCGTTCTTGTTTACTGTTATCTTGGAATTATCAATGGCTCCCGGTTGATCTTGAAGGAGGAAGAAAGACAATTAGTTCTTACAATAATTCACCGCAGTAAAATGCTTGCCTACATTCTTTCTCAGAGGCACTTTCTCTTGCATAATTGTTTCAAAGAGCAATGATGTTAAAGTGTCAAATGTTTTTGTCACACGATGAAAAGCAATCTCTGCTCCCCGCTCGCTACAGCGAGAAAAAACAAATATATGAGGAGCAGAAGTCAGAAGGAAAAAAGAGATCTGCAGACGCGCCAGATGTAAGCTGTTATAAATAGATGTGACAATACAAAGCAAGGGAAGCAACAAAAATCAGAACGAAATATATTTTGACGCTTCGTTTTGCTGTTGCGGGAGGGAAACTTGTCTCGGGGGACTGACGCAAACTCTTTGAAGATAAATCGAGAGAAGATGCGGGACTACACCGTTTCTTTTGAACATGAGCAGATTTTGGGAAAGGGGACATTTTCTATTCTTCATTTAAATGTATAGACTTGACTTTTTTTAATTTTTTTAAAGAGAACAAAATCAGAAGCATTTCAAAGATGTTGTGACCCTTTGTGATTGTACCTGTTCTTCAAGAAAAAAAAAAAGGAAAAAAAAAAGGCAAAGCTTAGAAAAAAAAATTATTAAAGAAAAACTGAATACAAAAAGAAATCAGAGGCATTTCAATAAAAAAAAAAAAACATTACCAGATATCAAACACAACTGTAATGTATGAAACATTTTGCCTTTCCATCAGACATTTAACAGGGATGGGGGTTGAAAGGCAAGACTTCTGTCCAATTACCATTGTCTTTTCCTTTGACAAAGCCCTCCCACTCACGAAACCACTGCATGCTGATGCAGTATATGACCACTGGAGACTCCTCCTCCTGGAACGCCTTGTTCAGCTACAGAGGGGAGAGAGGAAATGGGGGAGGAGTGAGCAGAAGAGACAAGAGGGAGGAGAAAGGACGCAAAGGGATGGGGAGGAGATAAAGGAAGGGTGGGGGAAAAAAAAAATTAAGTGAGGATGAAAGGATTGAGAGGAGAGAAGATGGAAAAAGCTAATCAATTCTCTCTGGTAGTTATTCCAATTAGAAGAGAGTCTTAACACCCCACTGCACCAATTTCATCTTTCTTGAAATCACACAATCCCTGTTCCTCTTGTTATCTTACTCTCTCTTTCACACACACTCAAACATGCACACACACACCCTCTATCTCTCCTTTTGAGCAGATACTGTGAGTGAGCACACAATAAGAGCTGCATCTGTCCCAATGCATTAATTATAAGGCTTTCATCGGGCTCACACCTCTCATCTCCTTCCGGGCTGAAGAGCAGCAACACATGCAGCCTATCAAGTGGTTCAATAGACTGGAGAATAGGCCTCCCATGAGTATTGGATGCACAAAGGCTCACTGACACATTATCACTCACACCAGTTTCCCCTGTATTTAACAAAAACTCAATTTATTTCTGGCGAGAGTAAAAGAAAAGAAAAACGTACCCGGACAAACATGTCCAGCTCTGATTTGCGCCGTTTCTCCAGTTTTTCTATTTCGATCTGGCACGTGTGGCAGACATACAGGTGGTTGACAGCTGGTCCTCCTCCGTACCTGCAGGGAGCCGTGCACATTAACTCACAAGGTTGGCATTAAACTTTACAAAAAGGAAATTATACTGCAATTGACTTCCCCATATAGCCTAATGTACTCACAGTTGGATCTGTCTACTGTATGTACCTGCTGTAAAGGTGATCCCACACGTTCTGAGGAAGCATGACTACCAGGTCGTCGATGGACGTTGCTTTGTTGGGGGGCACACCTGATGAAACATATTAAAACATCCATCAGATATTAACATACATGTAAGCATGGGGTAATTCATATCTTGGTTATGCTGGCAAGAATATTTGATATTGATCAAGATTGAAAAAAATGCCTAAAGAATACGGGAACGCATTACCTTGAACTTATTTTAACAACTAATGTGTTTACTGTTTCAAAGATAGGAACGTTTTTAGTTTTTTTCTCTTTTATTGGTTAACGCTCCAACACATTGTACGTGATAGGCTAAGGGGGGCGACATCGCTAAGCGGTTGACCAATCAAAACGGAGCTGGCCAGCTAACCAATCAGAGCAGACTGGGCTCTGGTTTCAAACAGAGGGTGAAAAGAGATGCTGCAGCACAGGCAGTATGAGAACAATAAAAAGCTTTTTGAACATTAAAGCATTGAGACATGTCCCAGTAGAGACACTAAATACTGATATGAACCTGAACATCATTATACGTCCTCTTTAACCTTTTCCATCTGGGAAGAAAAACGATCACTTTCATTTCCAAACTAAAACCATAATCTTTGACAGGGTCACAAGGCAGAATAATTGGGAACCACTACATTGCATTTCTTCTTGAGATATCATGGGCAATAACCTTTTAATGACTGCTTATTTGAAGATCTCTCCTGGGGGAAATTGCTGCCAGAGCCCCTTAATAAATGCTTTGCATGGCTAAATATATACATCTCTGAGGATGCCCTTGGCTATGCAGGGGAAAGTGAAAATAAACGGGTGCACAATTTGGATTTGCACTGAAAATAAAAACAGGCCAAACTGCTGCTACGCAAACAAGGTTACGCTGCACTGATATTATCTCGACTTATGTGCCTGGCTTAACCCGTCATTATGTGCCGGTAGCTGCAAAGGAGGAGGAAACAGCCTGTAGGTGCTTATTTGCAGAATCAAACACATTCTCTCCTGTGATTGTAAACCAACAGCTTCATCATAAGTTGTTTTCTTTTTGCTGCTTAATGTTTTATTCTATAATGTTCAGCGCATAGGGCAGAAAAGAAAGCAGATTGATCGGCACCAAAGGCTTTTCAAATTCTCCCCTCTTCTCTACTCCAATGCAAGAGAAGGATCATCTGAGCACAGAGAAATAAAACCCCCTTTTGAAGTCTGCTGTGTTGTAAAGGGAATACTCTGCAGTTTTCGTCAAAGTCGAAAATCCACAGCAGAGGATGAAAGCAAAAGCTGTGTTCAGACAGGATGGAGCACCATATTCCACTAAACGCTTGTGCACAGAGCAAGAAAAAGGGTTTCTGTTTTGGACACAGGAGTTTCAGTACGATGATGACACACGCACCTCCATGCGAACACAGGAAGTCGTCGTTGGAAATGGGCCCCGGTTCAGCGAAGGTCTTGAACTTGTTAAGCCACTGGCGGGAGATGTAGAACTGCAGGAGGCTGGGCTCCATCATGTTGAAAAGACCCGACACCCTCCTACGTTCCTTCAGAGCGTCCTCGTTGCTCTTTCTGTGATGGGAACAAACACACAGATGATTCACTGCTGATCAAAAGCGAGGTGCAAGTTATGAATGTCAAAGCAGCACAGTCAATCTTAACAATGCTGCACAGCAAACTCCGAAATCAAAGTCTTACTTGTAGAAGAGCACATAAGCCTCGGCATTCTGGACGCAGGATTCAGACACCTCGGTCACACTTTGGTCGTCAAATTCATACCACAGATTGTTCACATCGTTCCTGCAGTACGCTATGTAGTGGCCACCTGGGATCACACAGGGGGAGGAATTAGAGCCAATGAATGCAGGGCGCTCCTGTGTGCCAATAAAGGCGGATGCCCCGGTGTGGGCAGACTTACTGCTGGCGGTGCCGTGGTGACAGATGACGGACAGCAGGTCATAGTTGGTGGTCTGGGCGGGGCTGTCTTTGGCCAGGAAAGGCTGGAGGTCCAGGCCCTCGAGCGGGAAGGACACATGGGTGCTTATCTTGGTGGAGAACATCAGTTCATGTCTGAAGCGCTTCAAGTGGACACACAGGATCTGGAGAGGAGGAACGAACAAAGTTTTATTGTATCAAATCAAAGAAAACAGGAATAAAGGCATGTGATGAAGTGTTAGTGTGGTCTGTATACCTCTGGCAAACTTTGCATTTTACAAAATTTGACTCCGTTTCGTAGTCTAAGAGAAAAAAAGGATAACGATAAATGGTTACAGATCCACACATTTTTGTTGTGAAAAGACACAGCAGTTTAATAATCAGTCACAATTACTCACTTCTTGCATTTTTCACAGCTGTACATGTTGTCTCCTAGGAAACAACAAGCACGGGGTTATTGAGACATCAATCTTTATGTTTGTGCTGGGAGAACAGATCTACGGCCACATGCTCACCCTTTAGTTCGTCTCTCGCAAAGAAGGCAGCGAGACAATCTTGTAGCGTAACCACTGGGCCCCAGAACCAACTGCAAACAAACAAACACAAGTCAATTTTACACAAAAAATGTGAATAAAATGTACATATTGGAGCTCCTTCATACCACTTGTTTCGGGAATGTCCATAAGAAAACACTTTAGGCAAAAGCCTACAGAGTTAAATATAAAAAAATAAAAAATAAAAAAATACTTGGAAACACAATGATAAAGAAATGGCCTATATACTGTACACCCATAGCCTATTTAGAGCAATGGCATGATATCATTTATGAAATGTTATTAATGGGATAAGATTAGCTTCTCCATGTGGCTTTAGGAAGTACCATTTTTTAGAAGTGCAAAATGTATAATTTTCCACAGCGCTAATCTTTTGTTTAAATCTGTAGATTTGTGTCTCAAATGAAAAACACCTCATGTTCTTTGATTGTATTCTTTAAACGTTGTATATGTATAGTTCAGTAAAAGTATCCAACTAAAGATGACTGTGTGTGAACTGCTGTTAAGTGATCTAAAATACAAAGTGAAACCACACCTCTTGATGTATTCCATGACAAAAGAAACCCAGCCCTGCGGAGCATAAGCTTCCCCACAGGAGCCGGCCTTCACCAGGGCCGTCTGGTGGGTGGCCGAGTGGAGCTTGGCCAGGTCCTCCTTCCCCGGGATGGGCAACGAGATATCCTGGAAGTTCTCCAGGGTCACAGACACCTGGCAGCAAACACAACAAACACACAGTTCAGCTTCAGTTTCTTCTAGCTTCAGGCTTTTATTGTCATGTGTGCATACAATGAAAATCTTAGGTTACAGGCTCCTCCAACAGTGCAACACAATCAAATGGATACAAAAATGCGAGTAAATAAAATAAGATAGAATATAATAGAAATAGTGCAGAATAGTCTATATACAAGTAATTTGAATATTGAGATATATAAGTTGCAAACAGATGCAAGGCAAGTTTATTTATATAGCACTTTTCAGCACGTGACAATTCAAAGTGCTTTACAAAAGAAATCAAAAGACTTAAATACAGTAAAAACACATTATAAAATGGCATTAAAAAGATAATTAAATAAACGCAACAGGTATACAATACATGTTTAAATGACATACTGCAGTGCGAATAGGAGCATCTCAATTAAAAGCAGCGGCAAAGAGATATGTTTTCAGTCTCGATTTAAAAATAGTAAGCGTTTCTGCAGACGTGCATGATTTGGGTAGATGTTCCAGAGTGTCGGGGCATAACAGCTAAATGCTGCCTCTCCATGTTTTGTTTTTACTCTCGGTACTGATAGCAGACACGTCCCAGAAGACCTGAGGCACCTTGATGGTTCGTAATTATGTAGGAGATCAACACAATATACTTTGGTCCTAAACCATGTAATGATTTAAAAACTAGCAATAGTGCTTTAAAATCAATTATTTGACCGACTGGAAGCCAATGTAAAGATTTCAAAACCGGACTGATGCTTGTTAGGGATGTTCTTTCAAAAGTTCAGGTGTTTAACAGTCTTATGGCCTGTGGGATGAAACTGTTCCTGAGTCTGGTGGTTCTAGTCCTCATGCTGCGGTACAACTGTATCAACAGTTGTACCGCAGCATGAGGGTCTAACAAACACCAAAGTTGATCATTTCAAAGACATTCAATTTGAGGGCATTGAAATGAAATGACACAATGTCCTGTTCTCTAGTGCTGCTCGGCTACTGTGCCTCTCACCCTCTCAGCAATCCCATTATCTTTAAATTGAAAACACACACTGACCCGATCGCAGGTGAGGCACTGAACTGAGCTGACAATGGTCCCATCAAACACATCTGAGATGACACTGCGGTATTTCTTCTGCCGCTTGCTCTTAGGCGGGCAGAATGTGGTCACTGCTGGGGGAAGGTGGAGAGAGAGAGAGAGAGAGAGAGAGAGAGAGAGAGAGAGAGAGAGAGAGAGAGAGAGAGAGAGAGAGAGAGAGAGAAATGTGAGAATAGTGTTTTACAGTGTGTAGGCAGAGACAGACAAATGATGTAACTATCACTCTAAGATCCTGGGGCAGGTTGCACAAAATGTTCCTTAAAGTCAGATTTTAGAATTCCTTAAAATAAATCAGTTGCACTAAACACACTTAAGCCTTACTTTAAAGACTTTCTTAAAATGTTCAATCAAGTAATTACAATTTTCTCCTTATCTTGGTTTTAAACTTAAGGAATTATGTCAAGTTAGTTAAACTATTGCACAAGGCCAAAGCAAACAAAGCAAAAATGTAAGGTACCTTCTGCCTTTATCTTAAACACTTGAATATTTGAGTGTCTATTTAAGGAGAATACTAAGGGTATTTTGTGCGACTTGTTAAGCTTCGATTGCTGATTTGACTTCCTCTGATTATGCAGTACCTTTCTTGTGTGAGGGGTTGATGCTGGGCCAGCCTGAGGCAGCTTTGGGGGGGCTGCTGGACATTTTGGGAAAGTGTCCATCCATCGGGACGGGACTCTGTGGTCTGGTGTTGTTCGACATTTGGATGTCTGGGAAGGAATCTGGCACAAAGGAGGCCAACTATTAGACTTCGGCATAACTTTGACACTGAATATCACTCAGTAGATTTGGAATAAAACGAAACAAAACCATTTCTTCCATAATCACCTGACATCCTGCTTTGAACCTTGATGGCCCCTTGGCTGCTGATAATAGGCGTGTTGTCAGTGGTGGTGTCCACATCCTTGTCCATGTCCACTCCAGTGCTTCCACCCAGAACCCCATTAACTCCAGAGCGGTACAGGTCATTAATCATGTTCTTCTCCTTCTGCCACTCCCTGTTGGCCTGGATCTCTTCTTGTTCAGGGATCAGCATCTCGGCCTCGTTGGTGTCCTCCATCATCACCTTCCCGCCCTGCGCCTCGTTATCAGCTCGATCGCTGCTGCCGCACGACTCGCATGACTGGAAGTCGTTGTCCGACTGACTGTGGTTGTCCCCCTCGGGGCATTCGTCCACGGTAACGCCGTTGGACTGGTCGTAGGGCTCGTGCTGCGTCTCCTTCAGCTCCTCGTGGAGTTGATCCATCAAGCAGCGCAGAAACTCCTGAGAGTCCTAAAGGCCGAGTTGGAATAATCACAAGAAAAGTCATTTCCAAATGTGTTGGAGCTGAGAAAAATGAAATGTTCTGCTGCTATTTTGGTCCTCGTGGTTTGTAAAAAGAATAGTTAATTACCTCTCCCTGAAAGTCATTTAAGCCAGCACATATTCTCCCTAAATATAATGGACTTTGACAGACACAGCAAAGCTAATTATTTTCCAAATTACAAAACAAACACCACTTCTCCTTGTTTATCCCGATTCTGCTTCATAAAATCCGAAACCAAACGCTCATGAATGTGTAATCAAAGTTAATGAACCGCAGACATCCAATCTCCCCTCTCCCAGAGTCGGGAATGTTAACTTTATTCACAGCAATGCTGATTCCAAGGAAGCGCAGGCCGGCATGGCGTGACGAATGAATATTCCTCAGCTAACTCCTCCGAACAAACATCGGCACGCCAAGAGGAAACCGGCCCTTTCATCATTTCACCACTCAGGCTTATAAAACCCTTCCTTACACACACTGGAGAAAGGCTAGACGTGCTCCAGTGGAAAGTCTGTGGACATTCTTCATACGTTGTGACACATCAATCTTTCTTTTCAAAGCACCGCCTGAAATGAAATCAAGCCATTTACCTTTTGCGTTTCCGAGATAGGATTAATGTGTGCATTTTCATGTGAATGAATTCAGAAGATCTGAGTTAGTAATTGCAAGGCAGGGGATTGAGTTTATCTGGCTGAGTGATTCGAGCTGGAGCTAATGGGATTTCTGTGGAGGAACAAGCATGGGGGGATATGGAGTGGAACAGAAAAAGGGAGAGGCTGTGTTGTAAGATCTGAGCCCACTTTATAGTCTGGGCGTCAGACCCATAATAATCCCAGCTCAGCACAAACTCATTCTTTAAGGATTCAGTTCAAATCCATGTTTTGTATTCATATTTGCTCATATTATTCAGATTACTTGCAAAGCACAGAGGTAAAAGAAGAAAAAAAATCCCCTCCCCTAGGTCCCAACAACCCATCCCAGAAATACTGTTGAATATTTCTCCGACCGTGAAGAGTGCCTCCATGTTTTATTTATAGTGAATATGTGTGAATGCACTTCAGTTTCACATTCATTTCACCGTCTGCAAAGACCCACCTGCTGAGAGTATCCTCTGAACATGGGGTTCACGGCTTTGATCCCCTGGAACAAGTTGGTCGGGACCACATATGAGGGTCTGCAAAGTGACAAAACACAACATGCTCAACACGTATACACAATGTCAAAATTAAGTATTTTGTTAGTTTGATATTCAGAGTCATATTTTAAAGAGGACATATTATGCAAAATTCTGTTTCATATTTTTGTCTTGTGCCTCTACTGTGACGTGTTTCCATGCTTTAATGTTCAAAAAGCTCTTTGTTTTTCTCATATGCCCCTAAGCCTATCACGTACAATGTGTTGGCGCGCTAGCCAATAGCGCAAGTGTTACGAAGTGATGTCACTATGTTAGTAACATCGCTAAACAAAGGAGTCTAATGGAGGTGTCTCAGGCAGGGAGGAGTGTGGGAGAGAAGCATCTCCTGGATTGAACTTGGGGATGTTAGCCTTGCACAGAAACCTATAAAACACACTACAGGAAAGGAACACCCCCAAAAGCATAACAGGGGCCTCTTTACACGTGGGGGGAAATAACGAAAGAGACCAATAAAGTGTTAAATCAAAAGTAGCTTGTGTGCAAAGAACAACTTTAAAAAGTGAAAGCGCCTACCTGTTCTTGTGCCAGAGGTCGGACACGAGCTTCTGGTAGCTTTTGCTGAGAGCGGGCTTCTTGTCCGTCTTCACCATGCCGCCGCATTCAAGAAAGAACTGTGTCAAGGGCGGGCTGCGGTGGAAAGAGGGATAAATATATCATTCATAGGCACTAAGAAGCTCTTACTACAAATACGTCCATAACAAATTGAATAAATTACCAAGAAGCTGGCAATGCTGTGGCTAATTCTGGAAAATCTGCTTGTAATCCTCAATAGGCCGAAGAAAAGAGGCGCAATATAAGGTAACGTTTCTATATTCTGTTATGCATTGGAATACCGTAACATCAGCAAATCAGTGAGTGTGTTTTTGTGATAACATTCATAAAGGTCACGTTCAAAAAGACAAATGGGGAAGGAAATCCTGAGAGATTTGAGTTCAGCAGTTCTACATAGCGCCTGCGTTTTCCATTCATTTTGTTTCATTGCACCCATACAGTATGTCTCTCCTAGAGAAATATCCCAAACTCCCAGAGGTACTGGGCCGTGGTAGAAAACTCCACACGCAGCTGAAAGTTGAAGGACATAGCTGGAAAGAGAAACAGCTGAGGGGATTTAGTTTGATGAATACAGAGAGGACAGGAATTTGTGAGGAAGAGACAAAGTACAGAAATGAATAAGCCATCGAGCGTTCCTTTTCCCTTGGCAGGAGAAAAGTCCTTGGAAGTGAATAATGACCCGACAGTAAGTGAAAGAAGCGGCACTCACACAAATAGACATCAAAGGAAACTTTAGAAAATGTCCCTCCTACCCGCAGCTCAGTGACTCACTTCCTCCTATTTTTGGAAGGTGATTTAGATTGCAAATTTTGACCCATATCTTCACCCACTTTGACTTGAATCCAGACTATCTTCAGTTTGATTAAATAATACAAATCTAACCCTCTTAGGTAGACAGTATTTAAGAAGAAGAAATGGGTTTGCTGTTTCCTATCAAATAAAAAGTTGAGCGCTGAAGTGAAACTTTAAGTGACCACACCGACAATCCCATCACAAAGGATACATCAAGGATTGGTAATTCAATAAACAGTTAAAAAAAAGTATACAGCAGACAAGGAGAGAAACAGTAAGTAATTACAGTTTTATGTGACTCGTAAAAAGACCAAGTGGGAACAGGAATTGGGGTAAGGAGGAGGAGGAGGAGGAGGAGGAGGAGGAGGAGGAACAAAGGAAATTGGGAAAGACTTCTTTGGTAACAGAAGACCCTACAGGGAACTACAAAAGGCCATTTCTGCGTCTCAAATGGTGCACTGCAGCAATTCTTCCTCATTCAGCCGGCATACTCTCACAAATGAGTGCAGCTAGCCATAGTCCTTTCTTTCACAATCAACAAGAAACAGACCGAGGGTGTAACGACTGATACGCTGCCTGTTGAGTATTACAATAAGAAAGCTCGAATCAAACTTTCCACATTATGCTGAGTGGTGGGGAAAAAAAAGTATTTATATAATGGAAGCTAATGCTAAGATTACAGAGGGAACTATTTTAGAAAGATGGATGCCACTAATGGAGGTATGAAGGGGAACATTGGGAGGAGTAATTGGAGGATATATTTCTTACAGAAGTTGGTCTGCATGTGATAATGAGACCGTTAAGTTGTCGAATAAAATGAGACAAAATAACAAGGGCTTTTATTTTTAAGTAGTGTGGATATTTTCCTACATATATTTGACTGAATATTCATCCCCATTCACGGTGAACTTAAAAAGTAAATAAAACATATTTCGTGTTTGTTTCTTTTAAGGCTTTTTTATTTATTATCTATTATGTATTTATTTATGATAACATCTAAATATGTTTTGATGTATTCATTTATTACACAGTTTCATGGCATGTTTTTTGGGATATATAAAAGACAAAATACATATTGCAAACCCCTTGTAAAAGCAGCTGTCAACAGATGTTAGAACAACCTTTTGATGTAAGAAGTGATGGGTTTGAGAAACAAGATGAAAAGCGTGTTGAAAGTGTAAAGTAACATGAAGAACCAGCAAAGAGCGCATGTGAAACGTCCGACAGGTGGGTGTGGGGTCAGCAGGTGAACACAGACTCACCAGTTGGACAGCGCCTGCAGGGCTGCGTTCATGTAGCAGGTGTTCCCAATGTTCTTCAGCCCCGTCAGGCCTGAGGGACACACAACACACCGGGGAAATTAAAACAAGCCACTCCTCAAACGCTTGTACACTCGGATGGCAGTCGAGGTAACACACCCACTGCTTTTTCTAAGATTTATATTCTGCAGCAGGAGTGGAAAAAAAAATTGGCTACCTGCTGTATTTTAAATCAGATACAGTGAGAGCTGCTTCATCTTATCCACGTTTCAAAGTCTGATACTGTTACTCCTGCTCAGACAAATAACTAAATAACTTCCACACCCCACTGCTCACGAAGCAGTATATCATTATAGATGTTGTCATTTGAACTTCCGTTATTTGTCTTACTTTTATTGGGGTTGTATTCATGAAATATGTTTTGTACTACAGTTGAGAAAATCCTTCGGGTGATGTAAACAGAGGCACAAAGTTGCCATGGATTCAGCAAGTAATGCTGTTAATACGTTTTTGATTTAGTTTGTGATCTTCAGCTCCATTATGAACCGCGCAGACATGCATCATCTATCTGGACACATTCCCAGAAAACTGCAGACCCACTGCAGCTCTTTAAATCAAGGCTGAAGACTTTTCTATTTGCCACTGCCTTTTTTTAAATCAATAATTACTCATTTCTTCTTAAACTGCACAGAACATTTGATTGTAGTCTGTTTTTGTATATTTGTATTCTCTTGTCTCTTTAATAACTGTCCTGAATTGATTGTGAATGTTCTTTTGTGATGTGTTTTTTTTGTGCATATAAATCAACTTGCTTTGTCTGGCTGTAGAACACAAGTCCCTTTTTGTAGCCTGCATTTGATCACATTAAGGACACAACATTACCATTAACAGTATGCTAAAGTTCCTGCTGCAATGTACCCAGTTTACAGCCAGCTACCATTGTATTACTTTTACATTCAAGAACATTTAAATAACTGATGATTTTTAGGCTAAGTTTGGAGTTATAAGTAGAATTATATCGATAAGTTATCAAACCTTTTTGTCTGATTCCTAAGCAGATTTAGTTTTTTTGTTGTTGCAATAAATCACATCGGAGATAATATCTTTGGAAAGTATAAAAGTCACTGAATCAAGATTATCTAATTATGTCTATGTATTTTGATTTTATGACTCAGGGTTGAAGTAGCTTATTACGGTAAAGCCTGTATATTATGACTTGCCTTCAGTGCAGAGAGCATTACAAAGCTTATTTACTCCACCTCCTGATCACATGATCTGTAATTGTGACCCAAGTAATGGAGGCAGTGACTGGTGGCAATACCTCAGCTACACCACAGGAGGTTGAACAAAACATATGCCATTAGGCGGAGGCTGTGTGTGTTTTGCAGCACTGAGTGAGAACAGTATTTGCATTGGTGGTTCCAGTGAGACTAGCACTCTGCACTGAAGTGTTAGTGCAGGGCTTACCTCACCGACACACACAGGAGCGGAGTGCGTGTGTGTGTGTGTGTGTGTGTGTGTGTGTGTGTGTGTGTGTGTGTGTGTGTGTGTGTGTGTGTGTGTGTGTGTGTGTGTGTGTGTGTGACCATCGTTGCTCGTCGGCTCCTATCAGCCGCTACATGTGACAAGCGGTTTCAGATCACAGTCGTGTGTAAATCGTTGGTTAGTTGGTTTCGTTTGTCTTTCAAAAGATGTTTTGATTGCTGGCTGTGTGATGTGTTCAAGTACAACTTTCAACAGAAAAGTATAATGGAGGTGTTTGTACTTTGAAGCCTGGCGAGCCCATTAGCTGCTCTTATTCATTCAAATCATATTCTGTGCTTTGAACTAAAGCAACGGCTGAATCATTCATGCCATGCTTATTTTTTCATTGTGTCCTACTTGCAAAAAAGAGCTGAAACCATTGAATTACACTTTAGCCAGCTCCCTGATTGGACTAAATTATTTTCTGGGGAATAAACTGAAGATTTCTTTAAAGGTATCTTTCCTTGGCAACTTTTATTTATTTATTTTTATTACCCGACAGATTTGTTGACAACAATTTGAACTTTGAACAGTGTCTTATGACTGCCTCCCAGTACAGATGTAATATGCGAGTGGATTATATTACTGTCAATATTATGAGTCATTCATTGTGTGTCGAGCTGACCTCTGGCTCGCAGTTCGTCCTCCTCCTCCGTCTCCATGTCCAGGTCTTCACATCCTCCATTAGGGGGCACTCTCAGAGAGGTTGGGCTCCCAGGGGCCCTGCTTTTATCCTGGATAAAACGAAACAACTCGTGAACTGTTGTTCAATATTTAACCTGCTTTATGACTGCAGTTAAGTTAACCACGTAAACTGAAGACAATAAAACAAGATGGCACACGGAGCTGGATGTTACCTGTGCAGAATTCTGAGGTGACGGGAGGGGCTTGCTGCTGCCGTGAGGAGACGGAGGTCCGAGTTTACGCTCCAGAAACACCTCCTTCCCGCAGGCGTAGCACCACACTCTGAGCGTGGTCAGGTTCACGGTGAGGTTGTGTCTCGTCTCCTGCACACAAAGTTGTTGAAGACATTGTGAATGGACATATCAGACTGTGTACGCAAAGGGAAAGAAAAGATAGTGGTAATTATGTATTTAAGGAAAGCTGATAAAGCACATTGTTATCAGTACGTTCTTCTTTATCTTAACACACTCTGCATCTCATTACACAATCAATCTTGTTTTTGCTCCTATAGGAGTCCTGCTGCCTAAATCCATGGAGTATTCCCTTTTATCAGGGATTCAAATCGCAAATCTCCAGCTGAACAAAATCTTTTACCCGAAGCTAAATTTGTTTCTCAGCCCAAATAACGTATTATTAGGGTCAATGTATAACACTGACTAAATGAAAATGTACATTTAACAATGTCAGCGTTTGTTACAATATTGATTTAGTGGGTAAAATGAAAATATACAGAGAATATCTTCAAATCTTGAGGCTGCAGTGACACAGATATGGATGAGTACCTCATACAACCCCACTTAAATAATTCAAACTATCTTTTTAAGTTTGCAGTTAAAATATTCAAACAAAAGAGAAGCTGGCACTGTATCCCTTGTGGCCTTCGAGCTTGAAAAAAGGCTCAGTAATCTCAAAAGGCAGTGTTTTTGTTTGATGTTTTTTTTTTTTTTAAAGTATCATTTCAAGAAACTGCTGTTCTACTCTGGCGCTCACTTCCCCTTCGGTTTGCTTCCTTGCAGAAGTCGACCTCCTTACACTTTCCAAACATAAAAACACAACTTTGAATACACTATTCTAGGTTTACCATTGTCTTGATCACTAGTTCTGAGCTGGGTCTCTGAGGTTTGAGGGGGGTAGGGGGTTAAGACTTTTACAGTGGAAACTTGGCCGAGTTGTGCTGACCTACTGCTGCTCTGACAGAAGGCAGCAGGCTGGCTGGTGGACAGGAGACTGAACGTGAGCAGACTGCATTATTCATCAGGGCTGCATTAGTCTTCACACAGAGGTGGGGTGGGGGGGGGGGGGGGGGGGGGGGCACAGCAGACTGAGGGTGGGCATGAAACTCCCAAGCCTTAATGATTTATGAAGGAAAGAATACAAGGCAGGGCATCAATAGTAATGGATTTATATCTTAGAGGATGTTTTTGTGTTGTGTATTACAATGAACTGTTTATAGCTTTCAAAGGAATAATCTGTTATGTTAATGCGCTTCTTGTCAACTCTTTTTTTTACATTATGACTTGAAAAACAATGTCTTGGAGCGAAATCATTCCCCAGTGCTTCTTCTGCACAAACAGCATAAGGCTTGAGCTATTACAACTTGTTATCGTGTCAGCAGCATATCAAAATGTGTCTCAACTGAACACTGCTGAACTGCTCAAACATAGTTCAAATGGATGGACAGTGTTTCCCTGATGCTTTTAATATTAAAGATGCAGGAAATATTATCTGCTCAGAAGATTCACCATTCACCAAAAAAAGCTTAATAGGGCGCCCTTAAATCGAGATGACGTGGTTTGAGTCGGGGTTTCTCTGCAGGACTGAAGTACGTCTGCACGATTTGGGGAAATAATCTAATTGCGATTTTTCTGACAGATATTGCGATTTGCGATATTTTGTTTTTAAGCGACCCAACGGAAGTTTATTGTAAAATGCGGCCATATCTCCGGCTAGGAAGGTCGTATCAACGTGCTCCCGTCTCTAGCCCCCCCCGCAGCCATGAGTGAAAGAACTAAACTTACATGAAACTTCCGTTGGGTTGCTTTAAAGTCAAGCTTCAGTTTAAGATTCACCCTGTGATAGATGTCAAACATGTGATGGAGCATTACTAACCTGACTCAGAAGGTTTGTTTCACCAAACCATCTAGGAGAGCTCCATTGGAAGCCATTTGGAAAAGTATTTCAAAAATACTTGGCTTCTATCATGGGCCACTTCTGATTGGTTAACAATGACTGGTACATGTGGAGCACAGCACTTCTGATTGGTTAACAATGACTGGTACATGTGGAGCACAGCACTTCTGATTGGTTAACAATGACTGGTACATGTGGAGCACAGCACTTCTGATTGGTGTGGATGACTGACACACAAGAAGAACAAAAAACAAAAAACAAAAAAATCGCCGGCTTTGCGATTTGATAATTGCATCATTTAAAATTGCGATTTCAATTTAAAATCGATTAATCGTTCAGCCCTAGAGTTAAGTCTCTTCTCTAGCCTTCAGCATTCAAGATGTTACTGACAATAATCAAAATAGAATAAGATACTACAGTACTCTGCAATATTCGCACAAACGCATATAATACTGCAGAAGAACTGACCAACAGATCGAGTTGGCCCAAAGACAACTGGAAGGCTGCAGTCAAACTCCCATCCCTTATCTGCAATGTGAAGAAAGATTGGCAATGTTGGCCTTTGTTGGAGTTGCCTCAGAAGTCCATTTTTGTGCATAATGTTTGTGTGGATTGACACAATGTTTGAGTGGATCTCTTGCTTCTAAAATGATCTGATGGAACTGTAACTTTTACAGTCACTCTCATACAGAAGCATGAGATCTGATCCAACAGCAGTCGTTCTCATGCATAGTCAAGAGATTTAAATGTTTCCTCCCCTCAGGGCCTCCAAAGCACTAATCAAGCATGGCCTTCATTCTTACTAAATGTAAAGATGGCTGCTGTGTGGTGGGAAAAAAACCAGATGTCCTGGATAAGGGGACAGATATCAAATTCACGCTCTGTGTCCAAAACCTGTCTTTCATCAGTTGAGGAGGTTTGAACTTGAACAGCCACTTTCTGGACAACAGTTTGAGCAGCTATATAGATACTTATAGGCCGGGGAAATTGTATGTTTGCTCTCATAAGTCTCAGTGTCTGCTCCGCGCCCAACTTGGCCCACTTGGCCCTGGCGTGCAGGAGGAGAAGCTTGAGTCAATAGTGGGAGCAGCAGAGACTGTGTAAAGATTCAGGATAGCAGATACTGTAACCATGGAACTGGCTGCTCAATCTCCCTCACTCTCCAGAGGAATGGGTCATTAATAATGGATGATCCACTGCTCAAATTGCACTGAATTCGAAGGTATAGGCAGGCAGGGCTGGTCCGATGGTTTCTTAACAATGAGTGCACTTGAAAAGCTAAAAAAGGGAGGCACTAGCTCTTAGTCAATGTTAAAAATAAAGGAGTGCTGGAGGCAGTTTTTCTTTGCAGTGGTATTCTTGTCCTGCCATCTGTGCGTCCTCTGCTCTCTACTGACACCACAGCTCCTCGTTGGGTTACATCTCTTTTCACTTTCAGTCAGGACACCAGGACGTCCTGCTTTTCAGTCACACCCCTTACTCGCTCCTTTTGCTATGCATTCATTAATATGTGTCCCGCTGAAAGACACGAGGCTCACCTGTGAGTGCACAGTGCTGTGGTCAGTGTGAGACTCTCCGCAGCCTACATATGCACAGCCATTCTGCAGAGAAAGACAAACAGATGATGCAGGAATTAGAAGATAGAAATGTAAGAAATGAGAATCAAAGGATTGTTGTATGTTATATCAACATGTTTTCTTCTGGTGAGCATTGTCGTACCTCCAAACACGCCCACAGATTTGGTCCACCAACTTTACAGTCTTGGCACTGGCCCTGGAAAAATATGAAAAGACTCCGGTTAGATTTACATTGTTTTGTTTTTAATGGAGCACAGCGAGATGGCAGCAATATTCAAAAATAGATTTGGCTTTTAATTCAGAATAAGTGATATATCAGGATCAGTACTTCACATTACCATAAGAAAAAAACACACTTATTAACTGCAGTGCAATTGTAAAAACAGAAAGCATGAAGCAACCAATCAGCAGGCAGATTAGAGAATTAGAGAAAAGCCAACTTGTAGAAGAGGGCTTATAAATGTGTTTTGGACCAGAGTCAGCTGATCTAATAGAAGGGAGGAGATTGTTCCATAGTATGGGTGCTGGGTGAAAAGAGCATTGGCTTTAGTGATACATTTGCACGCGGCACAGCTTACAGGTTTTGGATGATTGACCTAAGTATCCGCTCAGTGGTCTAAGGGCTTTCTAGCTCAGACATGTCGGCAGGAGCTAAGTATTTCAAATGTAACTGGCAGCGAAAAAAGAGTTATTTAAGATATTTGGTCAGAAAGAGCTTAGCTGCTGCATTTAGCAGATAGACACCATGTTATTATAAGATTTAAAAAAGAGAAGTATGTTATAAGTAGGGGCTGTGGACAGAGCCATGATGGAGGGTGGATGACTCACATGGGATTTCTGAATGAGTTCCTCCTTGGTGATTTCCCCCACACAGTCCAGGTGGGGACAGTCACAGCTGGACCCCGGCGACATCACTCACACACAGGTCTGAGAGAGAGAGAAAGATGGATGAAGGTAAGGTAAGGTACGTTTATTTATATAGCACATTTTATGAGCACAGAGGCAATTCAAAGTGCTTTACATGATCATCAACACTTAACAAGAAGACGACAGAAAGGAACACAATAAATGAACATAATGGAATTCATAAAAACCATGCATAAAAGAGATACAGAATAGTTTAAAAACAACATTGTAAATACAGTAGGTGCTAAAAAAAGTTAAAGGGCTTCTGGGTAGGCAGCTGAAAAAAGTAGTGTTTTCAGCGGCGACTTAAAAGAACTCGGCGTTGGTGAAGACCGGGGGGGGACAATGAGTAATGAGATGAAACACACGTTGACTACACCATTTTCAGGTGACTAAAAAAACAGTGTTGGACTTCTTGTTTCTGACACACTCTGAAACAGTCAGGCTGCTGTAATCTGAGACGCCGTCAAACAACATCATTTTTCCAAATCAGCAACACGACCGACCGACAAATTCCTGTTATTATCAGCCACTGAAGGAGATCAGCACGCTACAGCTGTCAACAAATGTGGAACAGGCAGTCTGCTGCTGTTGCTGCTGTTGCTATGTCATATGAGGGCTGACAATGCAGAAAGAAAAGCAGAGACAGAGGCTATAAAGGAATAAGTTAGAGCAAATCTTAAAAGTATTCCATTCTGCTAATAACCGGTGAATTTTAAAAAAAAGTCGGTTTTATGTCAACTCCAGGAATGATTTTTCCAAAAAGATTTCTAGCTCTTGATTGTTTGTTCCTAATACAAACTTGTATATGTTTATGATCTGTCCTTTGTGCTTCTTTATTTCAGTGTGTAGGAGACGAGGAAGATGGGCAGCTAGCAGACATATGAGCGCTGTGCAGTGGGATGACAGGAAACCACTGGAGGCTTCTGTTATCAGGTTTCTTGAGAGGGCCGCAATCCCATTTCCTCTTCAAATGGAAATGCACTGCTTCACGAAGCCCTCATGGGAGCAGGAGATTTTCTTCAAGAGTGACAAAAGACTTGGGTTACTGGAGTCTGTCAATCAAGGGTGGTGTTTTTAGAATAACTGCGGCATCATGACGCAAATAACTGTCTCACTGTGAGCAGAGGGCATTTCTCTTAAGTGGCAAACACGGAGGTTTGACCTACGACACATTCACTCAAGACAACAGGTACATCTGTCAACAAAGCCCCTTTAAAAAATGGCGGAAAAAAGGAAGTGAGATAGCGAAAGCAATTATGATATGATGATAAAGCAATTATCAGATAGCAGATACATTCCAGGAGTCACTCAAGCTGTAAATAATTCACCCTTTATCTACACTGTCGTTTAGAAGTAAAAACAATATTGATCATTATGTGTTTTTTCCTGTTTTGAGCAACTTTCTCTGATAAAAAAATGCCTTTTTAGACCTAAAACATGTAAAGGCACCAGAACATTGAATGTATGACCACTTTGTTCATGGTGAGGTGACAAAGTGTATACCTTGTTGGCGGCTGCATATTTATATGCTGGCATTCAAGAGTGTTTAAGTGTTTATGGCACGATGACAGCAGAGCTGAGCTAACAGCCCTCATTTAAATCACCATGGTACAAACCACATGAGTGTCGAGGTTATACTAACCAGAAACCAAATGATGTGCGAATAATCAGGTGCTTTATAAAGACCTCCAATAATCCATTCTACAAGGTGCTTTAGGACACAAAAAAGCTGATAAGAAACAAAGCCACACACAGTTTCATTTGTGTTAGAGGCTTCTATAATTGCCTTGAACTTTGGCAGCAACCAGTTATAAGGTCAAAAGATCAAGCTTGCGGTGCCTCCAACAGAGATCAGTCACTGTTACAGCTTATAGAAACACACCCGAGGAACATCTTATTAGGCAGTGGTTTTACAGTCTAGGCTCCTGTGATTACACGATGCTAATGGAGGGAGGAACATCTTTCTATTTCTCCATCCTCACCCTTTCACTTTCTCTTCAACCAACATAATGATACATGTAATCCTGCACAGTGGTAACTAAGTACATGTACTCAAGTACTGTACTTTTTTACAGTTTTGAGGGACTTGAGTATTTCAGTTTTTTGCTACTTTGTACTTCTAAACCACTACAATTCAAAAGGTACTTTATCTCCCCAACATTTATTTAATACCTTAAGTTACTTTGCAAATTTGGATTAATTATGTTAAATATAATCAACACTTAAATAAGACTTAAGTTACACCTGGAATAAATTCACAATAATGAATCAATACTTTAAATCAAAAATATATGTAATATATTATTCAGAAAATGGGCCAACCTGCACAGTGAGCACTTTTACTTTTGGTACTTTAAGTATATATTTGAAGCTAATACTTTTGTACTTTTACTTGAGTAACATTTTGAATGCAGGACTTTTACTTGTAACAGAGTACTTCTACACTCTGGTACTTCTACTTAAGTACAATATCTGAGTACTTTTTCCACCTCTGGTTAATCCTGCACAAAGAAGTATTACAGTACAGTCTGGGTGGGGCGTTGACCCAAAACCAGGCAATACAAATGGATCCGATGTTCCGAGATTCCTTGTAGACGTTTAATAACAGTACATTAACACTGCTAAGTACACACTTACTAAACCAAAGTACCCTGATAACAATATTTAGCAAGGAGAGCCACCACAGAAGAGTCATATTAACACTATTTTGAAAACGTACCGTTACCTGCCAGTTAACGACATTTTAACTGATCATCTGACAACTAATTCCAGCAAGGCCAAAGCCTCTCCAATAATGCAGAACATAAATTAAATATCGTTTCGTGTGGCTTTGGCCTTGTCCATTTCTCAAACTGAGCTGTCAAAAGCAGGCGAGGCACTGACAGCGTCACAGTCTGACTAGCAATCTTTCGATGTTAGCATTAGCCTTTAAGCCAATAATTATTCAGCAAGTTAAAATAAATGCTTCGAAGGCTAGCCATAGCAGTTGTAATATATTCGTAAGCAAGCGGTAGATATAATTAGCAATATGTGATATTTTTAGAGATTGTTTTCTATTGATAACCATCTCGTTAGTAGCATGCTACATGGATAATGCTAGCAAGCTAACGTCCCTGTATTACATGATCACCAGCAATCCCACGGTGACTAAAGTCAGCAGAGAGCTAGCTAGCATCCAGAAATAATATCAGCCTCGATCCTTACCTGCACGATTAAAAAGACTCGACGTTTTCTTGGGTATATCCAATGGTATTTGATGTCTTGGAAACGGATTCAGTGTGTTTTTAAGACATATTTCAAACAAGAAATCCTTCACATAAACGATAATCGTTCCTGTCGCTCAGCGTGGTTGCTAACGTTACAGCTGTGTCTCCGCCCCTCTTCCGGTACAGAAGAAAATACTTCCCAAAAACCATAAAGCCCTTCCCCGTTTGTGTAGAAGCATTATGACTTTAATACAGTATCATAAACTCTTAATTAGCTTTAAAAATGTAGTGTTGCTTTCCATGTCATGCGTGGAAAATGTGTAATGAAAAGCAATGAGATTAATAATAAATACATAAAAATATGTGTCTTTAAAATGGTGTATTACCTGAATTAAGTATACATTGGCTTTGGGGAAAACTAGAGAGGAGAGCAATTACAGTAACACGTGATGGCAACACACAATCAACCCAACCCAAGCGCCATCAAGCGTGTTTGGTGCATTTTGTGATACTAACAGTGCGGAAATACATATCAATACATTACAAATAATAAGAATAAAATATGAATAACACATTTTCTTTTTAAGTATAAAAATCGTAAATAAAATTCCTTCCAACATTTTTTTAACTTTTTAGACTGAATCAATTTAGGATGACATACATTAGTTATTTCTCCTTTTTAAGTGATATTTATTTACATTTATTTTAACACAACTTCATGGTTACTATCTCATCATCTTTTCATGTACATATATTGACTTTCCTTTTGTCTTTGATTTAATTTCCCCCCTCATATTTAACTTATCTAATAACCTGACTTGAATAGCAAACATTTTGACTTATAAGTACCAAAGGTTTATCTAGTATTCATCCAATCAAATATATCATGTCTCTCCCGAATAACAGAGGATGAAATTCTTTGTTACAGTAGCTCAATTATAAAATAAAAAAGGGGGAATATTGATGAATTAAAAAAATAAAACAAGATACAAACAAGACCAAAGAAAAAATCGATACACACCTTTATGCATGATGGATTATACATGCAATTAGTCAAGTATGGACCACCTTTTCAATGTTAATTACATTATCCACACCCTGTAATGCACATGTGTCAAACTCAAGTTACAAATCAGGCCCTTGGTGGATTTAATTTTGGCCCGCAGGATCATTTCTAATTACTATTAGATCTGGCCCGCTGGTATATTGCACGCACACCTTCACTCAATCCTGAGGGTTTCCTCAGCCCAGAGCCTGACCCCAAACATGAACTTGCACCCGAGATGAGATGCCAAGTATCTGGCTTGAACTAGCATCACAGAGCAGCACACTGAGTTTCAATGGATGTTTCCTTCTGCACTTTGTTTCTTGCGACAACAGGGCAGGTTTGGTTTGTTCTTTGAGGGAAATAGTTTTGTTGAAGCTGTTGTTGGCCTGTGGAAAAATGTAATGATAAGAAATGACTCTGGAAAAGCTGCAGAAGAGCCATAATAAATTAATGCAACTGGTTATTTAATGTTTAATGTTGTTTTTATAGGCAATAATTTAAGTTTTGTTAGTTCCAGGTTTAATATGTGCAATAAGTTCATTTCAATAAGTTTTGCAATAAACATTGAACCAGTCCGGCCCTCGACCGATTTTTTTATTTTGGCCCACTGTGTATTTGAGTTTGACACCTCTGCTGTAATGCCATCCTAGTATGGATTTAAAGGTCAATTCACAAAATAAATATACTGTACTTGCAATACTTTGAGAAGGCCAAGAGATGGTGCTGAAACTCCATAGCAACGACAGGGAGCCATTCTTTTATTTTGAAAGTCCCGCTGGAGACCTTCACTCGGCAGCAACTGAGGTCAGCCGGAGCAGTGTGTGCGGAGGAAAACTAGATGTTCAGGTAAATCCATTCATAACTACCGTTTTTACTCTCAGGTAAAAACAACCACCCATGTGGACGAGTCGACTTGTTTGTCTGTTTATTTAAAGCCGGTTCAACTGATTAAGCTAACGTTTGTAGCCGTTATTAGCCTTGTTAGATAAGTTAGCATTAGCTGCTTAGCGAGGCCAATAACTGTTGTGTGCTTTAACTGCATAACCATGAGCTAAAATCATTCATATGTTCCTGAGCTAACATCAGGGTGTTGTTCTTCTTATTAATGTCCGAGTTTTTGTCCTTAAAATGTTAGTTGAAACTTGATTAAAAAAATGCGGATTTGTTGTGTATTTTTGGTGTTATGCTAATGAATGGAAGTTTGGATATTTCATTGTTATCCATGGATGTATAAAGAGAAGAGGTCTTATTAGTGTGATGATATGTATTGAAATAGCAAATAACCTGTTAACACTGCTTCACATGAGGCAAATAAATCATTATAACAATATATAAAGCACACTGAAAAGGCAATTAAAATCAGTTTAAGTAGAGTGATTTAAAATAAAATACCATAATACAGAAGTGTATCTAATTGGATGTAGGAAATACAAGCACGATATAGTCGTGATATAACATCAGTTTGCTCTCTAATTAATGTCTTAATAACTATTAATAAGTGAAACATCTAAATGAATAGATTGCAATTGATTGAATGCAGATATTAATGAAGAGGCAGACTTGTGCTTCATCATTATTTAGTTGTTTACTTGTCAGTAGTATATCCATATGTTAAATCACTCTATCTGTGCTTCTACAAAGTCCCTCGCAAACTATGTCTTAAAGTCAAATGAGGGGATACAGGTTTACACAATTCCAACTAGAAATTCATCTGCCTGTTTTAGAAGTAAGCAGCAATGTTAAATGTTTGAGCCAAAGCATCGTAATTTTGTCAGGGTAAGACTCTAATGGGATAACCATGCATGTGATGAGCCTTGTGCGCACTTTAATTGGATGTTGCATGTTGTCTTGTCAGGTGGATAAACAGATTAGACTTGAGGTCTAATAGTGAGAGACTTCGTTAAGACAAAGCAATGCTAGGTTTATAGGAAAACAAAGCCTCTTAATCTGTAGTCAGAAAGCCACTTCGTTTGTGCATGAGTATAATGTAAGGTAAAGTTGAAATGCTTCTATGGGCGTGCCAATGACTCATACATTTCACAGTCTTTCTGGTGTTGCATCTTAGTATGTTTCCACATACAGATTGACAAGCCTTACTTCCCTCAGATGAGGCAAGGGGTTGCATTTACTGTATGTCGGTGCCTTTATGTAATAACGTGAGTATATCCCCTCCTGAGCCTCCAAGGTTAAATCCTTGCATGTCATCTTTCTCAGCTGCTGCAGCAGAATGGCGATGAGGATAAGAGGGTTGCTGCCCAGTCATGGATAGATCGTTACAATGACACATGAGACCCTCACTAGCTCCCAGCTGTCTTTCAAGACGGCTGCCCTGCGCATGGTGGACCTGCCGCTGTCCGTGTGCAACTCCCTGACTCAGGTGAGCGTGTGTTTGTGAGTGGGGGAAGTCTGAAAACTGCTTTGTCATGCGGAGTTCTCACTCATTTCTGTATCTGCGTCACCAGAGGCGAGTCTGTGGTGGGTACGACTGCACTTCAGGATCTTTTTTTAACTGCCTTTTATAGTCTTAATATTTGTCCTAAAATAATAGTGGAACGAAATACGTTGGTAAAGCTTTCTGTGAATATGGAATAAGAAAGCCTTTATTGTCTTGTGCAGAGTATAAGGATATAAGAGCATTACTTTTGATCACTGTAAAGACACGGGAGAAACACAACAAAAACAAAACTCATCCACAGCAGAACACAGGACAAATACATTATATTTAAGACATTTCAACATTTTGCAAAAGAATACATGTAAATATTGCAATCATTTACTTTAGATGTGTATACATTTCTTGCCCAACTTCTTAAGAATAAATGCAAAGAGAGTTTCATAAACACATGGAGACTTAGTATTTATTGTTACAATTAACCTACCGTTTCCTAAACCTCCAATATTTTGTGACATTTACTTGAAAAATCGTGACTGGCATGCATCAAAAATATCCACGCTGTCCCCAAAAAGAGGACACAGTATAGCTGCAACAAGTGTGTGTGTGTGTGTGTGTGTGTGTGTGTGTGTGTGTGTGTGTGTGTGTGTGTGTGTGTGTGTGTGTGTGTGTGTGTGTGTGTGTGTGTGTGTGTGTGTGTGTGTGTGTGTGTGTGTGTGTGTGTGTGTGTGTGTGTGTGTGTGTGTGTGTGTGTGTGTGTGTGTGTGTGTGTGTGTGTGTGTGTGTGTGTGTGTGTGTGTGTGTGTGTGTGTGTGTGTGTGTGTGTGTGTGTGTGTGTGGGGCCAGAGTCATGAAGCAGATCTGATTTCACGAAGAATCTGATCTGAGCACGTCTGACTTGTGTCGCTCACAGGAAAGGAAACACTTTGGCACCAGTTCAATCATCCCATTCCCTTTTAGTGGCTTTTTAAAAAGTCAATACGAGCTCCACTCTGTGTTTATGTAATCTTCAGTTGTTGGGAATATGCAGCAGCAGTGTCTGGATAATCTCTCTGTCCTGGGTCAGTGTTTCTATCTATAGACAGAGTGGGAGGCGGGGGTGCACTCTATAGGAAGATGATTCTTTAAAATGTCGATGACAGGTTGGTAGCTGAGCCTCAGCACTGTGTGTTCTGTCCTCCGGAGAGTTATGCACCCTCAGATGAACTCTCTCTGGCAGGTACATGATGCAACTGCTTGTTATCTTTTGTCTGCCCTTTGTGCTGTCTCTCACTTTCATCAGACCTTTACCTACACTGTGTAACTGTAGAACAATCTTCTATGTTACTGTGGAGTGCCATAGTCTCTTTTTAAGCACAGCTGTATGGCCTCAGTCCGCCTCTGTTGTCTTAAGGTGGCAGACTGTTCTTACAATATTTAAAGAACATTGCTCTGAGCTGCAAACACCATTTGATTTAATTATTGATGAATGTGCAGATTTTGTTTTCGAATAACGCTCATAGTCTGTCTATAATACATCAGAAATGGTCAGACAATGGCAATTTCAACTTCACAGAGCCAAACGTAAGATCTTCACGTCTTCTTTCATTCAAACAAAAGTCTGAAAATATTTAGTTTAAAATGATGTATGACAACAAAATATATATTTTTTAAGAGCAGTCAATTAGAGAATATTGGAAATGAGTCATCATTTCTACTTGGAAAAATGAGTGGAGCAATTATCAAATTATCATGAGCAATTATTTTCTTCCTGTTTAGTTAACAAACAAAAAAATCTTTTATTTTGAATTATTACAAAACAGCTGTGCAAGAGTTTCCAATACTCTGTGCTGTGAACACATGTTAGATGATTCTGTATCAAGTGGTAATGACTGGCAACATTACCTTCCTCCCCAATCTGTTTCACATGTAACGGTTTCGAGTTTCAATTTAAAACATTTCCCTCTTCAACAGTCAGGGTAAAGCATGTGGCAATTCACTCACAGGATATGGAGCTACAGAGACTTTTTTTAATATCAAATTAAATAGAAAAATAACAATTCTCCTGCTCTGGCTTCTTTTTAAGATGAATAAACATTAAAGTGTAATCTCTTCCTCCCTCTGCCTGTCCTCCAGCTGGATGTCAGCTCGGGCACCAAGAAGCTGGTGGCCGCCGCTGCCTTCGGCGCCGTCTCGCTCCTCTTCCTCGCTCGCCGCTTCAAGAGGAGGAAGGGCAGGAAGAAGACTCTCTCTCCCCAGTGGGAGCAGGACGGCTTCGAGTTGATCTCTTCGGCCGCAGGAGGGAACGGTAAAAAGATTTTTAACTTATTGAATCTCACTTTGAAATGTTTTACACTGATAACAGTCCCAGAGTGAAATGAACTGATAGACTAGCCATTAGCAGCAGGGGAGTCAGAAAGTCAATTATTAAAAAGGGATGTGAGTTCAATCCCCAGGAAAGGGACAGTGCCCTTTGATGAACACAGCTGTGCATGTGCCGGAGAAGTCCCTTGACAAAACAAACACAGTTTATCCATTCGTGCTAATGTCGTATGATCACTGTTTACCGATCTTTGACTCAATCATTATCTCTGAACTCTCGTCTTCATCTGCCCAGATAACACCAGTCGGAACATCACTCTGTCCCTCAACTCAAAGAAAGGCCTCTCCTCCGGTCTGCTTCTCAACTCAGGAGACTACAGGAAACTGTCCGGCTCTCTGCTGAGCCTGGCCTCGGTAAGACCAGAAACTATCATCTCAATTTGTTAAACCCAGACACAGAATGCAATAATGAAACAGTAAGAGAGAAACGATAGGATATTTCTGAAACATGAGTAAGATCACGCCTTCTGATGGATTACCTCACTCATTCAAATAACTTTATTGTCCATTAAATCAGAATAAAATGGAAACATCATACACATAAAACATTGTATATTGTAGGCAATTAATACGAAATATCTTCTTGTTTTCGATGCGTTCACTGTTTGAAATCCAACTCTGTTCCTCTGTGTGTATTTCCAGGTGAAAAGCATGAACTCTTCGAGCAGCAGCACCTGCGCAAATGAGTCCATCTGCTGGGACCGAGCGGTGGAGGCGGACATCTGCAGTGTGGTCAACTTACCTGTGACCACACCTGAAAACCTCTACCTCATGGGTACACACACACACACACACACACACACACACACACACACACACACACACACACACACACACACACACACACACACACACACACACACACACACACACACACACACACACACACACACACACACACACACACACACACACACACACACACACACACACACACACACACACACACACACACACACACCGAATGCTGGGCATTTAAACAGTCCTTCGGCGCCACTCGATGACGTAGCATGCTTGAAATAGTGGCTCTGCAGCAGCTTTACTCGACATTGAGAAACTGTGTTTGTAATTAGGAGACTTGCAATGAATTTGTTGAAATAATGGCAGTGTTAAATCCATCCTTTTTAGGGGGTTTCCTTGTTTCAAAATGGAGCTTTTTTAGGTATTGGATGTTCAAGGAGACTCAGATATGTTTTGTTGTGTGTTTGCAGGTATGGATCTATTCGAGGAGGCGTTGAGGCGGTGGGAGGAGGCGTTGACGTTCAGGAGCAGGCAGGAGGAGGACGATGATGCCAGCTGTGAATCCGTCAAAACAGGAGCGGAAGAAGCTGTCGCTGAGCAGGGCACGGAGGTGAACACACAGAAACACACCTCATTATGTAACTCCAATCCAACATATACAGGGTAATGCCACGCTTAGTCAGAGGGAAGTAGAGTATAATGATTTTAAATGAACTTCATAAAGCATTGTCTTTCTAACACCATGCCTGTATGTTTGGAAAACGGTATGTTTTCCTATAAATGCACCCGACAAAAGAAACAGCTCATTTAAACTTGATCTAAAAATAACCAACATTTACTTTGTCTGTCTACTCTCCTTTTATGCCAGATGAAGTTGGATAGAACATTTTGACCACTCAGTGACCCAGGTCACACATATGAGTAAACAGCACTTTGAGTTGGATTGTTTAACGGCTAACTGGATTAGTGCGGGTCAAATAGTTAATCTTGGCACCCAAACATATGCCGGTCTGTTGCATAAGTCCTCAAAAAACAGTTCCCTCTCCTCAGTCCTGTCGCTAAACAAAGCTTATCAAAAGGTTGATAAGTTAAGCTAACAAGTAGAATTATCAAGACACAAAGAAGGGACCTTTAGAGGGAAATAGGTCAAATGTCTTTATTTGATCTCCCTTCAAGCTGATACTTGTTCAAACATTAGGGAGCCTGCTATTAACCCTTCCTTTTCTAACTTTGTTTATTGGTTTTTATTAAGTTAAATCATTGCATGTGTCCAAATATTGTAAAACACTGTAAAAGACAGGTTAAAAAGCAACAATTGAAATATGCCTGAACATCAGAGCCACTAAAACCAAATAAAAAGAAAAAGAAAGAAAGAAAGAAAAAAGCAGTCAGCAACCAAAACTCGGTCAATAATAAACATAAAAGGCAGTACAGCAGCATCCTCTTCGCCACGACAACCGTAACATTCTCATCCCTTCAAAGTTAGAAACCTTAATCCGTAATGAAATGTGTCCTCTTAACAAACTGAGTTGCATTTGAGTAGCATATTCCGTTGTATGTCCTGTTTGTAAAATGCTGTCGTTACTTAAAACGGTTTACTCTCTGGGCTTTGTGAGCCATGTTCCCGTGGTTACCAGATGTTTGTGTGTGCAGGAGGGGATGAGTGCAGAGTTCCTCCTCCGGCTGAAGTCTCTGCTGCAGAGAGCCTACAGCCTGCAGGAGGAGTTTGAGGGGGTGCTGTGTCTGTCGGAGCCCTCGTCCCTCTGCCAGGGTGAGTCTCTCACACTATGAACTGTCCACGATCCATACAGCGTTAAGCAACTCATCACAATGATTCTCCCCCCTCAGATAAAATGATGTTGGACGTTCTGTCCAGAGAGGAGCTGGATGACGTGTGTCTGAGGGACAGCATGAGCATCGCCTCCAACGACTCCTTTGTGTCGGCTGCTGAGGTAACAACAATAGGGACATATTTAAATATATATCTTCTACTTGCATCCAAGGCAAGTTTATTTATTTAGCACCTTTCAACACAAGGCAATTCAAGGTGCTTTAGAAAAATGAAAGACATTCAGACAAAGGCATTTAAAAACAGTCATTAAAAAGAAAAGATAATAAAAGAAACATTAAAAGACTGTCAAAGTTTTCCCCAAAACTAAGAAAATACCCATAGTCGTACCTAGTAACCCACTATCAAATAGTCGTACCTTGTATCCTACTATATAGCTCCCAAACTTTTCAGGCCGCGACCCGTGCTAGTGAATTAATTTCAGTTATACAGATTATTATAAAAAATATTATTATAAATTATACAGATCGCTAGTCCGCCCCTGAAAATGTCTATGCAGACGTTATTATTAATAATTTTTAAAAAAAAATTAATTATAAAAAAAATTAATCAATTTTTTAAAATAATTTTATTTTTTTATTTTCCTTTTATTTTTTGTAATCATCTCGCGACCCCCACTTTGGGAACCCCTGCCATAGTCCACCCTCGAACTATAAGATCCTTTAGTTTTTTCCGAAACTAATAAAACTGGCCTCTAGTTTGACCCACAAACCATTTAAAAGTACTTTAGCTAAGTTTACCTGTGTCTTTCTAGGAACTTCCTAGGAACTCTTTCTGCTTGAATAAGAAGATCCTCTTACATTTTAGGGAAAGATTTCATCTAGCAAAGTCCATTTTCTGGATGGAAATATTCCTAAAAAACACTAATAAGTAATAATGAAGAAACACCACAGCTAGCTGCCTTAATGCAACACTTTATACATGTCCTTGTTGGTTGTTGGGGGGAAAAAATACTAAGTGTGAATGACTCAAAAGTACCCGTAAAGTTTTAATTTACAAACATATACATTTTTAGTATATTAGTTATAAAAAATATATACCAGCTTGTTGTCGAACGCAAACCCCTGCCAAAACTAAATGCCCATTTTAGCAAGTATAACTAAAGTAACAAATCATTTGTGTTTCCGCCCCATGATTCGTATCCACTCCAGTTCTGCCTTGCCCCATGATACAACCTTCGACTAAAAAGTGAATATGAAATGAAAACCGGCCCTATAGATTTTCTGAAATTCTGCCAACAAACAAAAGTATCGGTGATACCGATACCCCCCACCCGGCAAGAAAAGCCAGAGGCCCCTTAACCTATTTGGGTGGCCCACGCGTCCACCCACCCCCCCTCAAATAAGAAAATACATCTGTGGGGTTTATTCTCCCAAATATATAATTTACAATGTAGGCATTTAGCAGACGCCTCATTCCAAAGCCACTTACAATGACCAATCACAGGGACGTTCTCCCTGGAGTAACTGAGGGCTAAGTGCCTTACTCAAGGGCACACTAGTGGTGGTGCTCCAGGTGGGATTTGAACTCGCAACCTTCCGATCATCAGCCCACCTCACTATCCATTAGATTAGACCACCAAAATATAAATTGGGAAACACTGGGAGAGGTATATTAGTGAAGTGTGAGTCATTCCTTAATCCAGCACCTGAAACAAGAGCAAGTGTAAATCACAAACTGCACTAAGCATCAAATACTCTACAAGTCGTTCACAGCAGGAGTTTGATTAAAATAGCTTCAGTCTCTCCTGTCCCCCCCCCCCTGGTGTTTAGCTGCAGCTCCCAGCTGATCTCTTTAAGTCACTGGTGTGGGAGGGGGGGGGGGGGGGTGCTGGGCTGGGCTGTCTGTCTGTGTCTCCACTGCTACTGGTGCACTTGACCCACAAAGTACAGAAATAAACTGGGTGGCTACTGACTTGTTCCCTGAGGCTTGAATCCTTGAATGTTCAGGACCGTTATGTAATAGGTACATTTATCTTCAAAAACGAAAAAGCTTTGATAAAAGTTTTCACACCCTCCTCAACCCTGTGTGACATTTACACCGCGGTGAGAGGAGGCAGAGATTGAACCGGGTCACTCTGAGTTATAAATAGAGCTTCAACATTCTTCACTTTGCAACATGCAGCCCACTGTCGCTGCTGCAGCTGCTTCCACTGTAATCTCCCAACACCTCATCAACACGAGGAGGTCTCTGGGGTCAGAAGTTGCTCTTTATAAAGTGGAAATCGGCGCATTTATAACTCATAATGGTGATTTAATGGAGTTCACAGTGTGTTCCAGGACTTATTTTAAGTGGAAGAAGAAGCTCAAAGTGTATCCTTAAAGGCCACCTTGAATAGAACAACACATTTTCTCTCCTGTCACTTTTAGCTGTTGAAAACATATTGAAACAGGAAATTATAAAAAGTATTTCCAGCATAGGAACTGTGCACATTCTACCCTTCCTTTGCCTTGACATATCCCCACAAAGTTCCTTTAAAGTAAATCGTTTTTTGTTGTAATCTGGTCTTCTTATTTTGCATGAATATTCGAGAATCATAGAAGGACACAGAATTATAAGATAAGGACTTCATTCATCGCGAAGGTTACTATATATAATAATAAAACTGTTCACTAACAGTGCAGTAAAAAGAGAAATTCAATAACTACAGGAAACATAGGTGGTCACATCATTAATGTAAATATTAACAGCATCACGTGATTTTCAAAAGATCGGAATCGGGAGGAAAAAAATCGGGGATCGGGATTTTTTTTTTTTTTTTGAAATACTTTTTTTTTATTTTGTATTTAATGTTACAAAACAAAAATGACCATGTTCAAGTCTTAAAGTCATCCTGAGGCCTTAGTTTTGGTTTCAAATTACAGAACATCATGTATGTGTTGCTTCTTTGGGGCTTGTTTTCATAGACCTGGTTGCTTATTTCTCTCAAATCTGGCAACAGAGTGGGCAGGGCACAGTGTCTAATTGTAGCAGTAAGCTAACGAGTACTGAAAGCTTTATTTTGTTTTGATCCAATGCTGCACAACTGAACTGATCCAATGCTGCTGTGAAAGAAAGAAGCTATATCCATGTTGGATAGAATATCCAATTTAAATAAAAAAATAACCTTAAGGGACAACTTGAATGCTTTTTTTTCTCTTAATGCATTGCATAAAGATCGGATCGGGAAAAATCGGTATCGGCAAATTGTCAAAATCAAATGATCGGAATCGGATCGGGGGCAAAAAAAGGTGATCGGGACATCCCTAAAAATGATCATTATTAACTCCACAATCCCATTCTTTCAGCTGGCGGAGCACCGAGAGCTGCGCAGCGTCCTCGCTCTGGTTCCTCACCTTTTCTACGAGGAGGCGCTGCAGATGGCCGAGGACGGAAAGATCTCCTGCAGAGTGCTGCGGTACTTACACTGATTTAGTATTCATGTATAAATATGTACCTTCCTGAAACATACTGTGAGGAATTCCCTGCTTTGTCTGCCAACATTTGATCTAATGTTTTTCTTGGTATTCTTGGCCAGGACTGAGATGCTCGGGTGTCACGGAGACATCGACTTCCTCGCCAAGTTGCACTGTGTGCGGCAGGCCTGTCAGGTACAGAATAACCTAGTTCATTCAAACATATCATGATGGAGGTTAACTCATGTAATCATCTAAATGTGTATTAGTGTTCAAATTGAATGCTTTGGATTGTGCTACATTACTAAAAACATTATTACACAAGATAGGAACGGTTTGACTCACACATGTACTGCCATTAGGGGTTGAATTAGAATTGTACATTGTTTGAGTAAAATGTCGTCTTTTCTCCAGCTCATCCTGTGTGACAGAACCACCCGGATGTTTCTGGCTGACACGGGAAAGAAAATTCTGTCTTCAATTATTGTTAAAGCACAGAAGGTGAGCCTGAAGACAGATCGTGTGAACTCTAAAGACTTGGTAAGAGTGCTTCCCTTCCTAAATGTTTATTTACTTCCAGAGCCCAAAGAGGTTTGAGGAAGTGTTCGAGGAGATGATTTCCTTCGTGGAGCACACGGAGCACTGGGAGAACACGGAGGTGGAGCTCGCCACTCGAGGGGTACGACGCTGCTTCTTCTCATACATATTATATATATATATCCATGTCGTCTGACTGTCCGCTGTCAGAATTCAACAAGCTACCAAGAAAGTGTAACACTCCCTCCTCTCCCTGACCAGGTGAAGCACTTGAACTTCTACGACATCGTGCTGGACTTCATCCTGATGGACTCCTTCGAGGATCTGGAGAATCCTCCCGTCTCCATCCAGAACGTGATCAACAACCGCTGGCTCAACAGCTCCTTCAAGGAGACGGTGAGGAAACACACAAGTGCCCAGCAAGGGAGTGCTTGAATTTGGAAAATGGGTGAAATTCAAGCACTTTTCAAGCTTTCCCATTACCCTACAGCTGTTGTTAGTTACCTATTTATATACAGAACACACTTTATAAGCAGTGAACTGATCATTTGACTTCATTATTACATTCAATCAAATACATTGTGCTATAAACAAGCAAAACATACTTTTATGGACAGTTTTCTTTAGAAGGGGGACAATTACAAGCACTTTATAATTAAATTACACACACTCAAAACTTTGAAAATACTACATTATAATTAACAATAACACTGTAGTTACATACTTTAAAAGTGACAAATATAATATTTCTGTGTTTCCTTGTTCGAATGAAATGATTTTTGCTTCTAATGTTTTCCTGTTGGGGCTTTCCATGGATGATTAAACCGTTTTGTATTTTCTCAGGCGGTGGCATCCAGCTGCTGGTCAGTGATGAAGCAGAAGAGACAGCACATGAAGGTAGAAGTCCAACATCTTCAAACATTTTGTATATGAATCCCCCTCTTTTCTTTCTGACAGCTTTTATTTCAGGGCTGGTTAAGAATTCCTACAGTAAATCCTATCTAATCTTATTTCATGTTTTTAATGACCGCCTCCTCTCAGGTTTCCGACGGCTTCATCGCTCACTTCTACGCTGTGTGTGAGCAGATCAGCCCGGTGCTGGCCTGGGGCATCCTGGGGCCGAAGAGCTCGCTGCACGACTTCTGCTGCTTCTTCAAGGTCCGTCTCTGCCCCAACACGTTATGTGATACGGACTGTATACCTGCCAGAACCATCTTATGAATAGGGTCTTTCCTTTTAATGGCGTCACAGTTAAAGTTTCATATCTCTTAAAGGTGGGGTAGGTACGTTTGAGAAACCGGCTCGAGATACACTCTTTGTTATATTCCATGGAATGCTCTTAACATCCCGATAGCAATGAATATCTGAAGTGCTTTGACAAAAAATCCATTAAAAAATGTCCTCTGTTGAAGCCGTAGTGCTGTAAAAAGCTCGACCAATCATCTGAGCCGGCCCGGCTAAAGTAACTGGATGGCCTACCTGCCTGTCAGCCTTCCATCTGTGCACAAACTTATCTCGTGCCCTCATTGGTCATGTGCGCGTTCGTGTGTGTTGGAGGAGGGGCTTTGTAAGGAAGTGGCAGATTTCTTCCCGCTGTGTATTTTCAAATTCTAGCGCACTCCAGCTGATTTCTCCATTCTTACCTACCCCACCTTTAATATCCTTACCAAATGTGTGCTCCAAAATAAGTATTTAAGACAAAAAAAAAACGATTCTACGGGAATATTTCTGTGAAGTATCTGCCTCAGTGTCCTGACTGACCTCTCCTTCCCCCCCCCAGGACCAGGTGCAGTACTTCCTGAAGGACATCTTCGACCTGGACAAGGTGCGGTACTCCTCGGTGGAGACCCTGGCGGAGGACATGCTGCACCTGCTGCACCGCCGCTCCGAGCTGCTGCTGGCCTACCTGGGAGCCGAGTCGCTGCGGCACGCCAACATCTGCAACGCCGCCAAGGTGACGCTGCTGCCTAGCAACCTGATGGAGGCCCGGGTGCAGTGAGAGGAGAACACACACACCCAAAAAATACCAGAGCATCGAAACACTTTAGTTTACCGTCTGCAGAGTTTACAGGTCATCTGTCGGACTTATTTTCCACCTCTCTGTTGCACAAAACTTCTCATTTAAGGAATTCAATGTAAACCAGTTTCACCGCGGTCAGACATCACATGTCCCATCATGCTTTGTGCTCTCATTGCTCTGTATGTGAGGATGAACTGTACCTTGCCTTCACACTTGATCGTTTTTTCAAGTATGGCCTCCCTATTCTCTGTGCCATGGCAGCACACGTTTCAAAACCATAGCAAGTATACGTAGAGAAAAGCTTTGAGACATTTGATCGTAATTATATCGCAGTGTATATTCTGCTGTGTAAGTTTAGCATATTTATTGCGGTTAGGAAGAAGGGTGTTTTTCAGTATTTATTTTTACTAAGTAGTTAAATGACGCAGGATTTATTTTTTAAAGATTGTAGTTGTGCCTGTGAGCATTGATTGATTTGTGATCTGCTTCAAAAATATAGAATGAATGTCATAATCTGAGATGTATTACAACATCCTACTGCACATCAACAATGCAAACAATTAAATGTACTTTTTGTGACGAGCACATCACTTAAAGGGAAATGTTAAATGAGTTGGTCGTTACATTTAGACTCCTGGAAGCTGTTATTTTTGGCACCGTGACTCACAAACCTTCATGCAATATTTAACTGAAACCTAGCTCATAAATCCCATTATACCTTCGATACAAGATTATACACCATGATACTGCAGCTTTTTCACTACAAAACATGCTAAAAGCCTTACTAAAAAATCACATGTTCCAGCCTTGTCTTCATCACTGAATGTCAGTCTTATTAATACTATATAACGATTGTTGTCTGCTCCGCTCATCAGTCACTGCCATGTACAGAACAGCTTTGAGCAGCAGAAGAATTGTATGCATTGTGTTCAATATTTCAGGAGGTATTGACATTGTTACTTTAAAGGATGGTTTCATTTATATAAAAGATGCATCATAAAGCAGAATACAATGCACTTTAAAATAACTACTGCTGGCTGTTCCTCTTGGTAATGTTTGAAGTTGTGAGGCCTCTTCAGTCACAGTACGGTCAATCCCTCTTTTGAGGTTCCACTGACAGCATTTGTTTGAGATTTAACCGTTCATTAATCTGTAGAAGTTTCAAAAAGTTAGTCACTCTTTCCAAGGCTTCTTCAATGTCAACATGTTTTGGTTTATAGTGGTAAATTATATTTAGGTTGCTTTATTAGACATGTCAACATCATTTTTTGCAGAATGAATAATTGGGTAAATAAAAGGAAATCGATTTACTTGAAATAGCGGTGAAACCAGACACACTAATTCTGGAAGTTCTTCATTTGCCTTCGAGTGGGCTGTACATCGAGATGTTTTATTTTTTTAAGCAATTTTCACCCCATTTGTTCTGTTTCATTATTAAAGTGGAGGTAAAGGCATTTGATGATAAATGTCAAGCTATCCTTTAATGTTTATCTTGGCAAAAAAGCAGACATTTTTACATTTGTGAGTTGTTTGTGTATAAATAAAGCAAATATAGACTTGAGAATGTGTTTGATTTTACTTTTTAAAAAAGGGCCCAATTATGCTCATTTCCAGCCAGTCTGCTGATTGGTCAACCGCTTCAAGATTTTCCGCCTATCTTGTACTATTTATTGGAGCACCAGCCAATAGAAGTCAGTGTTACAGTGATATCACTATGACCCAGAAGTAAAGGATTTGAACCTTTTCAGACCATGCCCAAAAACCCGTAACACACTCCAGGGAATGGAAAACCCCCAAAAGGAGAACATGAAAGTTTGTCTTTTAAGTGAAATAAAACTCAGGTGAAAGCATCCAGATCATTTCTTACAACTTTATTATGAACATGGCAACATATCAAAGTGATAACAGTTGATTCAAAAAACAAACAATATTTGATAATATACACATCACATGAAATCTGTTTTACCTCTAAGGCATGCTTCTTGTTTTGTCTTCTACACCCACCCCCAACCTCTGTGTTGAAACACTGAGCATTTCACATGCAGACAGACAGTAAGTGACCCTTTAAACTACAGAATAAGGTTTGAAAAAATAGATGACCCCCAAATGTTACTGCCAATAAAACATGTGATTTAAAGTACATCACTTCCTGTCCTCGTCCAACTTTCTAAAGCACATTCCTATATATATATATGAAAGGTTATTAAAGAAGGCATTCAAGCGAAAAAGAAACCATCAAACAACTCTAAATACACTATGGCAATCATGGTTATAATAGACAGTAATCCGAGCTGAAAGACATGTATCTGACCAACACTTTGCAATCACAGAATTTAAATGTCATTGCGTTGCTGTTTTTACCTTATCACTGGAGCTCTTGAACGGTCTACGTTCAGCAGTGGGGATTGACTCCTTTTGGGGACAAACTACGACAGGGCCTGATCTATGACCAACACTGTGAGCGAGAAGTGAAGGCAGCAGCGTTTCAATAGGAGATTTGCACTGCACTTGAGGGCAGATTCACACCACGACAGAAAAATAATAAATCATGTATTTCACCGTTTTCCTTTTTAAACTACAGGTTGCATTGCTAACTTCTCACAACATGGCATGCAGTGTGGATAAACCAATGTCTAAAAGCATCGAAACAGTCGCTGTGAGACTTACCGGGATGCAAAGATAAAGGCTATCATCGAATGTTAAGGACAGACGAAAAAGACAACATTTCCTCAGTGAGCCTATGCAAACAACTTTTTCTGGATAACGTCACTTTTTGAAAAGTCAACAAATCATACAGCGCACATCATGCAGGTCATTCATGAAAGCAGATCATCTTTTAAAAAAAAGGCTGTTCATACTTCAGATATTATATCCTGGACATTTCTTTTTTTTACGACTAGGCATAAAATGCATGTTAAATTCACAGGTAAGCATTTGTTTGCATGTAAATTGGTAATGTCTCTGGACAAAAACACTGTTTCCTTAGGTTTCGCTTACCTGTGTTATTGCAGCAGAACCTAAGGTGCAAGGTCTGGGACGACACTGCAAAGATCAGATATAACGCACTGTTTGCCATCAGTGAACAATGCTTACAATTAACAGCCTTTCACAACAGAGCTTATTCAGAAAAAATATGTCAGAAAATCAATACTGGGCTAGTCAGAAAGCACTTCCACTACGAGCATTCCACATGCTGATATATAGGAGATACAAGTTATGAAACCTAAGCATGCTACACTTGAGTTATGCAGTGGGACTTTTCTTAGGAATATGTTGAATGGCATTATTAAAGAAAACATGACAACTAGACAAATGGCACTTAGCAGGTCAGGTATTCAAAAACGCAAAAACCACATCCTTAATAACAGTTCCTACCAACAGTGTAACAGAGCGCTGACATTCAAACCCTCAGTTCAGAAATCCAACAAAATGCTACCTACACAAACAGTCTAACAATCTACAAGTATCAGCATACTGTGAATGATTCAAAGTCTGGATGTGAGTCACACAAGGGGAAATGAGTCTTCAGAAACATGTGGTGAACTAAAGCACTATTCCTCTCCTCAGAACATTTCATACTTACCCAGTGACATGGGGGGGGGGGGAAATGGCAATATTTGGACAAAAATACTACATATTTTTGCAGTTCAGAATGCATCAAAAAAGGCGTTTATGTCTGAAGTCAGTCACAGTTTTGTACTTACAGTATAGGAGGGCTCAACTGATGGATGAAGACTGCTTAGCCACACGACCTAACATCTATGTCCTTATATTGGATAAACACTAACAGAATGGGGACAGCAAAACGACTTTTTGCAATGTTTTTATATTAAAAAAACATTTGTTTATAAAAAAAACAAATTTATACATGTGAGTTAGTTCGCATTTTGAAAAGGTCAAGACACACGTTTCAATGCAGTTTTGATACAGTGGCAATTTACCTGACTGTCCTGGAAGAAGAACAGCACAAAAAATATATAGAGAGATATATATAACACTAAAAATATGCAACATTTCTTGCAACCACGTTTTCTGAGGAACATGTTAAGGAAGAATACTTGCTTACCGCTTTTTTTAATTTGCCTGTGGAGGAGGAAGTGTCTATATCAAGGCAAAATACAGTGCATACTACCTCAACAGCAAACCAGACAGAATTATAAAAAAAAAAAAGGGAGTGCCACAGCAACGCAGTTAATGCATGATACGAAACATGGATACCTGACGACTTTCTCGTGACAAAACATCTCTCTACTGCAGAGCAAAATCAGAAACAAGTGTAAAAAATAAATGTCTATCAACAAGGACGTTTGTTGGTCTGAACCACTCGGGATCATTGCACGCACATAATGTATCTAAGAGCCTTATAGACAGTTGGAGAGAGACAGGACAGCACAACTTTGAGTCAACCATTTTGGACAATAAACCCTGGCTAGCGTTTCAAACCTCCCTCCCCCCCCCTCGGTAAAACATACAGAAATTCCTCGTAACCCTTACGCTTTAAAACCACCCCAACTTACCAACACAGGAGGTTTAAGTTTGTTTTATTGCAAAAACACAACAGGTAATAGCATTTTAAAACTGAGATGATTTACATGGTAATGTCTACAGCTTAATAAACATGAGTTCTAACCACATTGCATGTAGATACAGGGCTGGAATGACCATATGTATAATTACCTCACTAAAAACAAAGCATTTACAAGAAAAAAAAGGAAAAACAAAAAAAAAGGAGAAGGCCGTGTTCGCCGGGAAATCTGCCATCTATGTGAAACACTTTCAAACCAAGGGAATTTAAGATCTTCATCAAGGCGGCTGCATCCAAACATTTAACAAAGGATTTTGTTTCGACAATGTAGCATTTACTCTATGTCCGCTTCACATTACTGGCCCTGTGCAGAAGAAATACATAGAAGATACATTGCATGTTAACAGCGGAATCAGCGAATCAGCTTCCCAAAATAAAAGCTTAAAACCTGTTTAGGGAGGAAGTCGTTTTGGTTAAGTGTGTGTGAAGGTGCGGCCGTCACTGGAGCCCTGTAAACCCTGAGGAGGGAAGGCGGTTACGGCACTAAAGAATTGAATATGCAGTGGTGTGGCGGGCAGATTTTTATCGGGGTTGTACCTGAGGGGCTTGTGGTGCTGCTCCTGGGTTTGCCGTGCCGTAGTACGCAGCCTGCTGGCGGTAGTACTCCGCCCAGGCTGCGCTGTAGTCGGGCTGACCGCCAGGCTGAGAGGCAGCTGCTGCGGCCGCGGTGGCCTGAGGGGCCGCTTGACCTGCAGGGGGAACAAGAGAGATTGTTGGCACGGAGATAAGATTCAGGAAAATTAGCGCAGCACAGTAGATTATGTTATCACATGCCAATAGAAGTGCAAGTGTTACATAGTGATGTCACTGTTCTGGGAGTAAACAAAGGAGTCCACTGGAGGAGTTTCAGGAGGGGGGGGTTGACTTTGGGATTTTAGCCTTTGCAGATAATTGACATGCATCAAAACCTATATAACACACTAGAGGAAAGGGAAACCCAAATGAGCACGATAGGGCCCCTTATATCATTTTATAAGAAGGTGAACGAACCCACCACCACTTCCTATAGGTGGTAGGACAGAATCCTTCTGCCTTTATATTGGGCGGCTGGGAGAGCAGACACTCTACTAGAGAGGGCTGCTGAATGAACACAGCCACCCTTCAACATTAAAAACATTTGAATCAAAACAAAAGCATTTCTCCTTTTTTCAGCCAATGAAAATATAAGGAAACTACTCAGCTTCTATGAGATGACTCTTACAATCAGGGTCTAACTTCATGACTACTTAGTTTGACTTTGAAAACCAAGTTGCACCACTTTATATAAAGTTTATTGACCAAACTTTATTCCCAATTGTTGCAATAGAGAGGCGAAGTCCCTCCCTTTCCGGTGGAACACATGGGGCCTTATTTCAGAAAAGGTATGCATTGAAGTCAAAGGAGAGAGAAAACTTATCTTTCGATCCCGTTTGAATTGTGCCATGAATTACACATATGATGTTTGTCAATCATAAAAATCATTTCCATGTCAAAAAAGTCAGTTTGCCGTAAAACTGTTGAAATATAAGACTATGAAAAATACGCACCTAGAAAGACTACAAATCCCAGAGTCGCGTAAGTTATGTCATACTTGTTTTCCTCCACTAAGAGATAGCTAAAATCAGCGACGTATAGATATAATCATATATAGTCATATTTCGTGAACTCTTTGGAGAGTACTGTCACACCGGTGTGATCATTCTATAATACACCATTTAAGCCCGGGGGGGAAATGCTAACGCTAACGCTACATTAGCATCGGCGGTCTATTCTACTTCATGCTAGCTGCACAAATGGTTGACATTGAACATTAAAAAGATAAGGCAGTTCAGAGAGAATCAAAGGCAGGCAGCTTTGCATGACATTCTTCTGGACGTGTGTCATTGTGGTGATAGTGAGGGTAGTCAATCCCTTGTTTGGAAAGAAAGTAGTGACGGCCATCTTGGTGACGTGTGTTGTTGTGCGAGACCAGAGATGTAGTTCATTGAGCGGTTTCACATTAAAAAAAGTCTTACAGCAAAATAAAATGTTTACAAAATTATCTTTTAAATTGACAAACATCGTATGTGTTATTCTAGCACAATTCAAACGGGATCGAAAGATACAATACATAATCTTTTCTAAATAAGATGCCATGGCGGTCCCCGGAAAGGGAGGGACTTCGCCCTCTATTACTAAAACATACCAGAGAGGCCCTGACGCATACATAAATGCACCAACAGAATTGAGTCGAATATGTTTCCACTATTCTATGTTGATGCATCAGAAACCATATCTAATAATAATTAAAAAGAGGACTATTAGTATTTCACTAGAAGGGGTACTGACCTTGTTTCTTGTAATATTCCTCCCAGGCTTTTGTGTAATCCTGAGGTTGTTGACTCTGTTGACCTGCAAACAGAAGGACAATAAAGTGTCAAATCATTTCTGTTTAGAAACTACATTTGGAAAATCCTTCTACATGGCTTACATCCATGAGACAAATTAAACATATTACATTTAACTTTACAGCCATTCACTAACACATTCATGACACAGGAAACTCCAACTCATTCATAAAGCCCAATTATAATATAGAAAATAAGCTACTCTCAGTCCTGTAGATAGTAAGACGTGTTGCAGTCTAAACAGCACAGGCATCAAATGTCAGACTGCCTTGTGTTCATAGTAGTAGACTGACTAGGTTCGTATATCCATTTTCTTGTAATATTCCTCCGAGGCCTTGGGAGTAATCTGCCTGTCCACTCTGCAGGCTGTGGGTCACCTGTTACAGAAACACGGCGCCGTGTAATTAGTGAATCATTCTCAGCAGAGTCTGCTCCTGTCTGGGTTCAGGTCTACCAGCTTTGGGGGGGGCACTACTAGCCTCAAACTCAAGTACGCTACCCTGCCTCAACAGTTTCTGCTTCTCTCAGAGGAACTAATGGAGACTTTGGTCACCTTGGCCGTTGGACTGAGTCGTGCCTGGAGCTCCGCTCGTTGGGGTCATGGGGGCCTGCGGCTGCTGGCTGTACTGAGCGTAATAAGCTGCCCACGCTGCTGCATTGGCGTCTGCTGCTGCTTTATCTGGACATAAAAAACATTTTGTTCAAGAGAAAGGCCAAGATAAGAGCTGTAAACAGACACAGCTGTTTGTGTTTAACCAATCAACAATGCCACCGTCAATCAGGATTTTAAAAACACGTTTCAAGGAGTATTTTTCATTTACACACATTTTTGTAGTAAGTGTTTTTTAACGAACCCTGTAGATGCTCACTTGGATCCGGCTGTCCTTGTTGCCAGTGAGGGTATCCGTTGCCCCATCCTTGAGGCTGGTAAGGCGCTGGTGGACCGCTGATGAAAAAAAAACATGATTTTCATTTACCCTAAACATCTTATATTATTGTCATCTTGTGAAGATGTCCCCTGTACTTACTGAGGTCCTGGGGGTCCCTGGTTGTATGGCCCAGCGTTGTATGGACCCATGGGAGCCCCGGGGGGTCCAGGTGGTCCAGGAGGGCCGTGTGGGCCTGGACCTCCATGTCCTCCACCGGGGGGGCCGTGTGGGCCACCCATCGGAGTGACGGGTCCCTGAAAACACAGAGTCACACCCTGGTCAGTAAACAAGCTTAAATAATAAGCAGTATATCTAACGGGGCTTTAAAGTTAGCTCTTGGTGTCTCACCCCGATTTTCTCCTCGACTAGCTGCCTGGCGTAGTCGATCTGTTGGGGGGAGCCCCGTACTGTGAACATTTTGATGTTGGGGTCGGCGTTGGGGGGAGGATTTCTCTGCAGCTCGATCCTGGCTCCGGACTGCTGGCTGATGCCCTTTATCGTCTCACCGCCTGAACAGTTCAGAAACCATCATTAATTCACAAGTCCACTGAGTCTGTTATTTAACCAGATGTGACTGAGCGTCATCCGGTAGAGGGGCCACTTACCTTTTCCAATGATGAGGCCGGTCTTCATGGTTGGGACAGTGAAGGTGAACTCCTGCAGGCCACCAGGGGGGCCCATGTTCCAGTTCCCTTGCCCGCGGCCACGCCCTCGGCCCCCTCCGTGTCCTCCTGGGGGCCCACCAGCCTGAACGCTCCTGAGCAGGTCGGAAATTATTTCTGCTGCGTGCTGCGCCTGGTCGGGGGGGCCCATAATCTGTGCTATCCTCTCTGGGGGGGTGCCGTCATCTGGAGAAATCAAAGGATTAGGGACCATCCAGACAGAATATATGGTTTTGGTGAGTGACATGTTTAAGTCTTGTGTTCAGGTCTCAGATTAAAGGGTTAGGGTATCCATCAGTTCTCAGCGTGGTGCATGATTTTTCATCACGGACCAAACACATTAACAGCGTCCAAAAGACTTTGGCCAAAGTTGCTGTACAGTAGCTGTCCAAAACATTTACCTGGTTTAAACTGAATTCTGACGCCTGTGTCGTTCTGTATTTTCTTGATCATCTCTCCATTTCTGCCAATAACAATTCCCACTGCAAAGCGAGGAACAGGAACCTACATGAGGAAAGAAAATAAAAACCAGTTCAGAAACAGACTCAACATCTTGTCTCCAAAATAATTGAGACATCTTGATTGAAACACTCACATCTAAGCTGTCTCCATTTCCTCCTCCGTCGCCACCATTTCCTCCTCCACCATTACCACCACCGCCGTGTCCGCCTCCAACTCTTGATCCGTACTCTCCCCTCTGCTCCCTGAAGCCTTGATCTCTGATCAGCTCCATCACCATCTCTTTGGCTTGCTGTAGAGACAAGAAATTACATCTTATTAGGGCACTACTTCACTAGTCCCCAACGGAGACCAATAAAAGACACTTAGCCATAAGACAGTAAGGATATAATTACCGTCTTTTCACATTTAAAACATCCGTTTTAAATGTAAATGCAATTTTGATGACATTTATTTTAAGAATGTTAATACAATTAAATGGGGTGGGGACTCACCTGAACTTTAAAGGGTTCTCCTGAAATGCGGAGTGGCTTATCAGCGCCTGTGTTTTGGGGTCCATCTTGGATCATGACCATCTTCACTCCAGCTCTTTCCTGCAGGTTAAGGGAAGAATAAGAATGTGCCCATGCCAAAAATGTCATCTAATAAACGACTGCTCTCGTTTTCACGCCCACTCTTTCTACTTAAACTCTGGCGGACGCTCACCTGAAGGCCTTTGATGGTTTCTCCTCCCTTCCCAATGACGAGTCCGGCTTTAGTGGCAGGGATCATGATCTCCTGGACCGACGTTCCGGGGCCGTCGTTGTGGTTGAATGCTGGAGCTGGACGCCCCTTCTCAACTATCTCTGTAAGTAGCCTCTTTGCAGCCCTAATGGAAGAAACATTACCGTTAAACAGTCGGAAATCCCTGACATGGATCCAACTAATATTAGGTGTTTGTGAATATGGTGTATAATAAAGTGTTGACTTACTGGATGGATTCTGGTCCTCCGGTCAGTGTCACCGACCTATCAGGCATACCTCCACTGTCTATATCAGAAACATGCAGTCAATTCAAAACATCTCAGTCATTATGAACTATAATTTTCTGAGTATCACTGGAGCCAAAATATCAGCAACAGATCTAAACATACCCGACGCAATCTGTATCTTACATCCAGACTCTTGCTGCAGGCGAGAGATTTGTTCGCCTCCTCTTCCAATAACTATAAGGACAAAAGGTGTTACCCTAACGCACTCATTATCAAAAGACATGCTCAAATTCTTTATTTTTGGGCCTACACTTACTGAATCCAACCATGCCATCTGGGACCTTGAATTCCTCTGATAATGACCTGAGAATAACAGAACAGATCAATCAATGTGATCTTTGTGGTAAATATTTAAATAAAAAAAGATTCATAATTTAGCTTGAGTATCTACCTTGGGGGACCACCCATTCCTCCCATTCCTGAAAACGCTGCAGAAAGACATTACAATACATTAGGTGGGCACAAATATACAACACAGACCTTTAACCCATGCAACAAATTCATGCTAATTTTGGGGGCAATTACTCAAAGGAAGGGAATAATAACAAATTACAGCCACAAATTCAACTGCAACTACAGCTACGTCACCAGTTCACTCACCGTCGTTTGTAGCCACTTTCTTCGTCTCTGGTTGGTCTGTGACAATATGACATAATAACCAGTATAAGTATCTATCATTACACCCACTATCACATCACAGTTCTTTAATCTAGAAATGGCTAATCAACATTACCTGAAATTGAAATGGTTAAGGCAAACAGCAAAAGCCTGCATAGCCACCATACATAGAGCTAAATGTACTCTTAATTATTACGCACACCCAGAAAATCCACACCAATTCAATAGTCCTGCTATCAAACCCTCCACCCTGAAGTGTTAAATGTTGGTTTTGGTCTTTATTTTTCATTTCGTCAGATTTTTTGCAGGATATGCATATAAGACTTACTACTGCAAAGTTGCACCTCAAGTCAGAAACTCGGTAAATAGGAGGATTTATAAGTATATTTTATACTTTTAGGGAAAACAAAGCTGAAACCAACACTACCTCACCAGAAATTATAAGTATATAAATCACACTAAAAATACCCATTACCCAAAAATTACATTAGATCACCAGTGATGGAATATAATCAAATCGATTTACCCATGTTCTGCAAGAAGGAACCACTGCAATTGTAATTATACTGCTCCACTAGTTCAATGTTGTTACTTAGTAACTCTTCATGTCAATAGTTCCCCAAATGTATACATTTTCATTGGCCCTGATTTGATAGTGAAAATGTCATCCAAGTCTCAACACATGCACTAAACATGGTGGATTGGTTCAAATTAAAAAAGGGAAATAATATGGTTTGGGATAAAATACTTAATGTTAAGCGTATTAGTTAAATGTAAATTCTAGTCAAATTAAGTTTAGTAGTGGCTAAAAAACACACATGCAAGCATTAGCTATGAAGACTTGCATTGAATCGATTTGAACCACTGACCGATATTTAGGTTAGGCATGGGAAAATACCCACCAGCGTCCTCCAGGGGCCTTTTCTGGCCTCCGTAGCCGAAGTCGTTCGTCTGGGGCGCTGAAGGAACATCACCGCCGATCTTCGCTGCAATCTGAAACAGAATAATTAAACAAAACGGAAATTAAAGATGATTTATTAAACGTTTGTCGAGTTTCTTTCTGCGGCCTAGCGTTAAAACAAAACGAAAATACGCGCCGGAAGTGCGAGCCAACAAAGGAAAATAAAATGTCCACTTTAAAACACATTACGGTTTACGCCTACTTATTTTTGTTCTTATCCCATTGCAATTATATAAGTGTCCGATCATTGCATACATTTGTAATGTATTTGTTTCTACATCTGTTTTCGCTTTTCATCGTCATGGTTAGCATAGCTTAGCTTCGCGTGCTGTCGTATCTTACCTCGGGGAGAAAAAGCATCAAAAACGTGCCTTTTCGCCCCCTCTTTCGATGATTATGTTTTACTTACTTGATCAAATGATGTTCTTACCTGCCGTGCTCTCTGTAGAGCGTCTTTAAAAGCGTCATTCATGCCTGGGCCGGAGTTAGAGGACGGAGGAGCCACGCTGCTGTAGTCAGTCATATCTGATGATCTGCTGAACAGCGACTCAAGATGGACGGTTACATTCACGAGATCTGGACGGGAAACTCGCGGGGAATTGAAGTATCGCGAGAAGTGTTTAAGGCGGGGGACAATACATGTTGTTTTTACGGGTAAATCTTCTCTAAAACTTTGCCTGTTGGAAACAAATAAATTAAATTGTGCAAACGTAAAAAAGCCCTCCAATATAACACATTTCTAAACACCTTTATTCCTAAGGGACCACTTGTTCTTTGTTTTTTCTTTTCAGTTTGCTATCACAGCAGCTTGTAAACAAGCGATTGCACAAAATGTGAAAATGAAGAAGAAGAAGAAGTAGAAGAAGAAGAAGAAGAAGAAGAAGAAGAAGAAGAAGAAGAAGAAGAAGATGATGATGATGATGATGATGATGATGATGATGATGATGAACCTTTATTAATCCCCCTAGGGAAATTTAGTGTTTCACCCATAGGTTTAACCATAAATATCTCAAAATAGAACAAAAGTACAAAGTAAGATATCCACACATATTGACAGAGAACTATACATCTGTAGACTTATACAATTTGCTGTCATATTATTTACTTTGAGACCTTTTAGAAAGTATAGGCTACATACTTGGATTCAGGGTAGTATACTCTTATTACTCTTAGTTGTATCTTGTATAAATGATATGTAGGTTTAACTACCAAGCTGTTCGCTTTATAAAGTAGTGAGAATTAGCACAATCTTAAGACTTAACCAGATTTATAGAGCTTTATGAATGCACTGCAGAATGAATTATTGAAGTGCAATATTTCAAGTTTCAGAAAAGGATTTGAATACATATACATGTACTGGAGTATTATAGGACTAAAGTAGCAGAAAATAAAAATACTCTATATAGGCCTACTGTATGTTGGCTACTGCTCAATTGTGTGCTATTATTTAACTTTCGCCTTTGACTGTCCAGAATTTCTTTATCTGATGTTAATACCTTTGTAGCTGTGTCTTTAACAAGGAATTGTTTGTAATGTTTTGGACATTTTATGAAAACACATACACTGTTAAATTATAGATGAAAATAAAATATCTGACCACTTTTATGAAATAAATAACATTTTATGTACAGGCCACACGCATTTACACGCCATAGCCTCAAGCAGAAAATCAATACACTTTTTCACATTTTGGATTTCAAGTCAACCATGCATTTAAAACATGTATGTCTTAAGCTCTGTGTCTTTGGTAAACCATTGAGTTAACTCAAGATTCAATTTAAAAAAAAGAGTATTCAAGATTTAATCAAATGATGAATCATTGGTTCATCCATTCTTCTAGTTCTTCCAAGATTCAAGTTGCTTTTGTACATTCTTAACTTTATTAAGAGTTCACAGTTTTTAGTGCCGTTGTTTTCTGGAGTGATCACGATCTATGCTAAAACTCTAAACTCTGTTTAGGAAACCAGATCTTCAAATGTTCTAGTTAAAGTGTAGTTTATCAAAGCACATGGAATAGCTCTGACGAAGCTGGCTCCCATCCCATTATAATATCCTCTAATTCCTCCTCTTTCATATATCCCTAGAAGTCCTTGTAGTACACCTGAAGCTTGACGAGAATCTTGGCTGAAAGCTGTAAAACAAGAGAAATTTGGATGAGTAAAACATCTCAAATGGTTCCAAATAACCTTAAAATGTGTGACAGAAAATTGTTTACCTTGTGCTTGCTGCTGAGTTCGGATCACAGCCAGCGGGTAACTGGTAATTTGTCCTGAAGCAAAGGCCACAAAACTGAAGAAAAACAGTTTGGAGTCGCTGTTGTAGGTGGGATGATTCCTTGCCCAGTTCATGATCGACTGCAACAACAAGCAAACAGTTCCTATATGTTTAAAATATTTCAGATGACCATATATTTTACCGTTGAGAGCTGAATTGTCTCACCTGATGAACTGCACACTCCACGCCTGCGTAGGGGATCATGCAGAGGACGCTGGGCTTGAATCCTCTGTAGAAGGAGGACAGCGACTCGTTTCTGTAGATCGATCGAGCGCATGCCACAACACCTTGGTAGGTGCCGGCCTGCTGGAGGTTCAACCTCACCTTCAGCACCTGTGGAGGAGATAAGAGGAGAGAGATTACTCAAATAAAACACTGTCTCACGAAATTACAAATGATAAGTTTCAGTTTATTATAGACTTTGGGGTTAATGCAAACAACGGAGAGAAGTCTCAGGTCAAAATCAACTTCCATTTATCAGGTCTATTATTTAAAGGTTTATTATGCTTTCAAAAAGGAGGTTTTTTGCAAATTTCCATTTTGAGAATACACAGGACTGTTTGAAATTGAAAATGTCTGATTTGAAAAGTTTATTTGAAGATCTACGATTGATTATTTATAGGCCTACATGAACACTTTTGGTTTGCCTAGAAAAACAAAATGGGTTATTCTAGAAGTAGAGTAACATTTACCTGTGTTTTACTGAAATTAAACTATGTCACTAATCTGCATGACTTGTACTCAGAGGTCAACAACTTGTGTGAAAAGTTCCCAAAGCATCACAGACAATGAATAACATAGACATCTGTTAAGTGACCTCTTTAAATTGTCTATTCTCTCTAAGGAGAATGAGACACGCCCAAACTTTGACGCTTACATGGTAATTGTATTATCATTATAAATCAATAGGAGGGGTATAAGCAAGCACGATGGCCCATTCTGCTTTGAAGTACCAGAGCTATTGAAACTGCCTCAACAGCAGATGGGTTTTTATTTTTATTTGATTTACTTGCACTATACTTACTATGTGTTTTATTGTTGTTGCACTGTTGGAGCACCCTGTGAGCTAAGATTTTCATTATCATAACTACACTGTAGCTATGCACACATGACAATAAAAGCCTTGAATCCTTGAAAAAAACAGAAACATATTCTCATTTGTTTGCAATAACTAAACTAAAGCATCATGATGTACCCAACTAGGACATTTGGACATTGATGATTTGTGTTAACCTGTAATGGGACACTGTTATTAAAATATGAGGACAGGACAGAGATGTTAAAGCACTCTGCGACCTGCCTCAGATCTGTAATACCTCTAAAGGGTAGAAGGCAGCATGGGCGACGGCCCCGGACACACAGCCCAACCCGAAGCGCTGCTGCACCGTCAGAGTCTGCTGCGTGCTGCTCTGCGTGTACGCCATCATCTGCACAAAGTAGAGAAACTCTGAGTGAACTGCTGGATTATAAATAGGAAGCTACTGCATGAATAATTCACTATAGAGAGTTTCCCTGCGACTGCCTCACCTGGGCGTAGATAAGACACTGGAGCGTAGACTGTGGTGTTCCTTTCAGCACGTTGACGGCGTTGCCTTGCCACATCGACCGCAGACCACCAGCCCTCATCTCCGAAAAGCCCTGAGAGAAGGCTTTGGATCCATGAACCTGCAGAACACAGAAAATATCAGAAATATGAACTGCTTATAGAGACAGTCACAATAAATGTGCAGTAACCTGAAAAACTTTGTTGAGGAAAAGAGGTACAGGTGCTATTTGAGGTCGCTGAAATATAGTATTGACAACAACTGTGAGATTTATTTATTAAAAGATGTTTATGATTTTGAAAATGTTGTTGTAGGTAATAACAAAGTGCCTAGGACATAATTTAGGCGTGTCTTCATTTTCATTGTGTCTTCTTTCCCAACACCTTGCACACAAATGAGTGCAATTCTTTATAGCAACAAATACGTTTTAGAGAGTTTGAGAAGTCCTGTGGTGTCTTTGGAGGAGCATTTAAGATGTGAACTGATAATCTTTTGAGTAGTTTACAAAGCCAAACATTAACATCTCAAACTATGAATAACAAAAACTCAGATAAGTGTTCTTTGTTGTTAAGTGCTGTCCCGGATTGGTTGTACTGTGTCTTGAAGGTAAAGATAGCTTGTTATCAGCTAGCCTTCTTTGTTTTACTTCATTTGCCTGTTCCTGATACTTGAAGATCATTCGGTGCTGTCATCACAGTTGCTTATGCTTCTCAAATCTTTAAAAAGTTTGCTTTAGAAACAGCTTGGTCTGTATCTCATAATGTTTCTCTGTAGCTGACAAAAAATAATAATAATTACGATCTTAATTTTTTTAAGAACATTTTGAAATATGTGCATCCAGGGCTGTCATAATATCAGATTTTCAGTACATGGCTATCATGGTCAAAATGATTGATAGAAAGATGTTTCTAAAATATCCATAGAAAATCCCCAAAAATAGGATATCAGTAAAATCCCCTTAAAGGACAACGTGCTTACATCATATCATCATTTATATAGCCTACTTTAACATGCCTCAATTTGTTCCGGGTGATCCTTTTTTCATTGGTACATATTTTATTGGCATTGCTGGAGAGAGAGACTTGAGATGTACATTGATAACGACTGTTTCTCTGTATATGTTATACGTACTATAAAGGAACTTGGAATTGCTATCAGAATTTGTAACCACATCTAACAGTATAACTTGTTTTGAATGCTGACAGATGCTGGTTTACATCATGATATCAAAGTTAAACTGACATGAAGAAATGTTATGTCTTTGAGAAATCTTTAACGCCTGATTCTTCATGTGTTTTGGATTCGGTTGTCAAAGTCTATCAGAAGGTCATTTAACCAAGCTAAACAAGCACAGATAATCTAAACTGCAAAGACCTTTGGGCTCAGATGGATGTGTTATATAGTCTAGATTTTGCTTTAGACGATAACACATATTCACGTTTATAAGTGTATCAGATCAGATAAACTAAGAAAAGGGAGGTCAGTATCTCACTCTGTAAGGACTTGGTTGGCAATCGAAGGGTTGCAGGTTAAAGTCACAATCAAAACAAAATACAGAGTAGCTGGAGGGGTGTCCTTTAGCTTCCTTCACCTAAACCGTTGAGTGCTCCATGGTGCCGAACCATCGGCAGGCTCTAACCGACTCCTTGAATGCAGTTATATTTACCTTTATGTTTATGCATGTGTGTATTTCAGGCATTTGCCCCAAAATTGGAATTTCCCCCTGGGGATAAATAAAGGATGTCTTGTCTTAAGTTCATACATGCTTTACCCTAACACCTGACCGTGGATCTGACCTGCAGTTGTGTCTTCAGACGGTCGATGGGGGCCGTCACAGTTCGGGACACAGCATCAGCCAGACCTGCTGCCAGAACAAACGTCCTCCACGCCCCAAAGCCCGACGCCTCCTCGGGGAACTCGATGGGCATGGCACGACTCTCGCCCACGTCGAAAACCTGCAGAATGAGCATTCATCATCTTCCATTCTCTGGTATTACTAACGCTGAAGTGGATGACTCACAATTTCTGCACACATCATCAAAAGTAACACAGTTGACCGTGAAGCTGCCAAAAAAGATCTTACCATACTGTGTTTCCATGACGACACCAGCTCCCCTATGTTGTCCACAGGGTTGAGGATGACGTGGTGCAGAAACTCAGCCCAGTCCACTGTCATGGAGCTGTCCTTATCCATCCTGGAGGATTCATAAACACGTGTTGGTTTGTTTTGATCACAGACTGTAATGAGCAGCTGTGTGATTTCATCATCAAACATCATCCTAGTATTCAAGTAACCAAAAGGCACACTGATAAAGGTTTTACAAGTTTGATCATTAAGTAACTCAATTGTGATAAAGCACTAATGAGTCTTTATAATAAACATATCTCACAGCTCAGTGAGTCCAAATTGAAGGACCGTTTTAGTGCCACAAATAAATCATGTATTCTTTTATTACTACAGGTTGGTTGATATTATGATTTATAGCTAAAAGTAAGAAAGCTATATCAAAATATGGTTACAGCCTGAACTGCCTATATTACAAGAATGTATTTTTTATTATAAAGGATGTCTGTGTTTTGGAGAAATATACCTTTTCTTTAAAGCTGCAAGTAATCAGATTTCAGTCATATTGGGCTAAATGGATATCATTATTTTATTTGACCTAGCTATTTTTTTTACATGTAAATGACAAACATAGTATTTTCCCCACCATTTTCCTCTAAAGGAAATAAATAAATGTCATACCTTTTCCTCTTTCATCTTGATTGCTTGTTGATTTTAAAATTCTAGTTTGATTTTACATATATATCGTTTTGCGTTTCACTTTCTTCTATAGTTTTAGCTTATACATTTACTAAAACATATACAAGAGTATTATATTGGGAAAGGTCTATGGTGTAAAAAACAGACTCATTTTGGAAACACTGTCAATAAACTGCTTACATGTATCAAGTAAGTGCCAATATGATAACACCTGTTTAAAGTTGTGTGTGTTTGGTCTGATCCCAGTACCCATTACTACAACTGATAAAGTCCTTTAAATACAACAAAATAATCCATGATAGTTGGATAAAAATCTTACATTTGAATAATTTTTTTTGCATTCGGCTTTGATATGACCACTCCTAACTCCTTAAACAAACATATGATGTCCTCCTGGTCAATCACCCCTGATCAGAGAAGAAATGCACATGATTACAAACAGATACGGCTCTTTGCGTTATCATATTTCAGGGAACTGATACTGTAAACTGTATGAGTGCAACGGTCACAGTCAACAGGGCTGTACAGGGTGCTGTGTACCATAAACAAGGCATGTCTACTTTTCCTCTCTGACCTTGAAAATGTAATTTATTGTCCTAAAAATTCACATTAATAGCTGTTTATAAAGAAGATGAAAAAATATGAAGACTCATCTTCTACATAAAACACATTGTTATGCTATAATTATCGTAATAATAATATTCATATATGATATTGTTATAAAAATAAGAAGAGTAATGCCTAAAGAAAAGATGAAAGACTCTAAACATGTATGTTTTTAACAATACGTTTGCACTTTTTTGCATTCTCTTTTGTTTCCTTCATAAACAAAACATTATCAGACAAACGTCCCACTCACCACACTTGTTCTTGTCAAGGTCATGAAAGTGGATTTTCCATTTCCTTTCTCTGTCCATCATGTAACCGAGGAACTCTTTATAATCCAACAGGCCATCTTTGTTTTTGTCATAAGATTCAATGATATTCTAGGAGAAAGTCAGCAGGTGTGTTGATTAGTGAATGAATGAATGACATAAGGGTATAGCCTTGTGTATTGCTGTTTGGATAAATATGTATGTATTTGCAACATTACCTGGACCTTTCCATCAGCTGAGAGGATCCCATGCTTCCTCATTTCGTCTCGGAGCTCCGACACTGAAACGAATCCATCGTCGTTTTGATCCAGTTTAGAAAATAAACCACGAAACTGATCCATGGTGCATTTAGAAACAAGTCAACCCCAGTTTCAAAAAAATAGGTTTCAAAAATATGCACTCTTCTTCATCAAGGGAGAAATGCATGCATTGATAAATCATCAGATATTATTGAGCTGCAGCTCTGCTCGGACGCTGACTCATTGGCAGCAGTGCTCAGTGCCAATGCAGCAGAAATGCTTACTTTATCTCAAAGAGAATTACTAATTCCCTCTATGGAGCAGCAGGTGGCGCTGCTGCTGCGAGAGAGCCCACCACCGTCCATCATCACTGTGCCCTCTCCTCTACATCCTGAACCTGCTGAGTGTTCACCAACAATACACAGGGGATTGTAGCAATACAAGGAAATATATGAACATGTAGACCTACTTAATGTTGCTTGTGGTGGCAAAAAGCAAATAACTTTATCTTGGTTTAAACCACTGTAACCAATCATAGACAAACGTGTTGTGAGGCAAGTGGATACAATGGGAATGATCTGGAAGCTGAGGTAGGAATCAATGAAACACACACACACAGACACATGCACACACACAAATGTACAAAACAAAAGTACAGTAAAGTAAAATAAACTAGAATAATATCAATATTCTGCCTCTGTTGGTCAGTGGTTTATGTGAAGAAAATTATAATTTTAGAAAATAGAATGTGCGTTAAGATATATATAAAAATTATATATATACATACAAGTACAAATAAGTAATAATAATAGTTCTACACAGATTAGTACATTAAATTAAACAAAAAAAACACTTTTAAGTTTGTCAAAGGTGAGGCGTAATTATGTCTATGTGAATACGCATTGCATATTTCACCTGTGTTAATCTCATAATTATATCACACACACACACACACACACACACTCACCGGAAGCAGAATTATTTCATATTTCTGAGCTTGACGTTGGCTCTGCGGATGGATGCAGGGAGGAGGAGGGAGCCGAAGCTATTTAAAGAGGGTCATCCAGTCACGGATAAATAGCAGAAGGTCCTCCGCGCTGACTAACCGCCTCTAAATGTTTTTCATCGTGCTCTGTGTGTCTGTCTGCGGCTTCATGTGTCCAGACTGAGCCTCTGCTGACAGCCATCCGAAGACCAGCACTGCATACATCCCCTGCAAGGGTCTTTCGTGGTCTTTTTTACAAGGGGATACTTGGGGGTAAAAATGGGTAAAGATTACTATAAAACGCTGGGCATCTCCAAAGGAGCCACAGAGGAGGATATTAAGAAAGCTTACAGAAAACAGGCGTTGAAATGGCATCCCGACAAAAACAAGTCTGCATCAGCCGAGGAGAAATTTAAGGAAATCGCTGAAGCATATGAAGTGCTGAGTGATCCGAAGAAAAGAGAAGTTTATGACCAGTATGGAGAGGAAGGTAAGGTGTTTTTATTATTTTAATGTAATTATATTTTGTGTCACACCTTCAATATAGCCTACCGGTAAAATCCCGTTACAAAACCGGATTGACTGGATGTAAAGCACAGCTGGCTTTAATTCAAGTCTCTCTGTAACCAGCAGGGTTAAAAACAGCTGTTCAGCACATCATAGGCCTAGATCTGTGCATCTATTATAAGAATGATCAAATGCAGCATATCTGCAGTTATAATAAGCCCCTGTTATGAGAGAAATAAAGGCCTGTCACCATTTCCAGACTCTCTTACAAATGTGTTTAATATACATTATTTTATTTGACAGGGATAGTGCATATGTCCTAAGCATATAGCTATAAACTAATTTACATCTGAATTGAATTGATCATATCAAAGCATTTGTGCACAGAAGGCTATGTCGTACCTGCCATGTCGTATCTGAATCTGAACAGATGGTAATGGGTGGGAAGCATGATGTGAGGAAGGAGAACATATCACAGATAATCTCCTAAAGCTCCCATAGACCTATAAAAAACTAAATGAGGCATATTAAGCTTTTTTACCATTTCATTTAGCAAATGTGGAAAACATATTAAGAAAATGTGTACACTCTGTCTCCTTTAAAGGCTCACTCAATCCATGCAACAAACGGAGTATCTGAGTTTTTTATACATTGGTGATAACATGGAAGTTGTTATCAGAAATGCCCATGAGTAGACATGAGTGAACACCTGAGTATATGATATATAAAATCCACACAACTGGAAGATGTTGAGAGTGTATGGTCTCAGCATGTGTCCAGCATAGACTGTCCATTAAAAGATACAACATTTGACCTACATTTACAAGTGTTGGAGACTCATTAGGATCATTCTTATGTAAGGGAACATGACACTGAGGCTTTTTAACAGTGCTATATGCTGGCTAAGGCAAATTAATGATATAACACATACCATTTTTTTCTAATTACATAATAAGAAATGTATCTTTGGTTAGGCATAATACAGCATTTTTTACCACTTTCCCCTGAAACTAACCTTATGATTCAAACATTATTTAAAAAGCTTGTTACAAGAGAATTTAACAATTCAATTCTACTGTCTTGGGGACTGGATGGTCAATCTATGCATCATTTGTGGAATAAAGCTATCACACTGTTGAATGTTGATGACTGATGGATCATTCTATCTCCCATCAGGTCTCAAGGGAGGAAACGGGCCCACGGATGGACCGGGCAACACCTTCACATACACCTTCCATGGAGACCCTCACGCCACCTTCGCCACTTTCTTTGGTGGCTCCAACCCCTTCGATATGTTCTTTGGGCGTAAAGCAAACGGTCGGGACGACGACGACATGGAGGTGGACGGAAACGACCCCTTTGGTTCCTTCAGTAACTTCAACATGAACGGCTTCCCTCGGGACCCTCACAGTGGACCTGGAGGGCCACGCAGGAAACAGGACCCCGCCATCATTCACGAACTGAGGGTCACCCTGGAGGAGGTCTTCCACGGCTGCACCAAGAGGATGAAAATCTCTCGCAAGAGGCTAAATCCAGACGGCAGGACCATGCGCAACGAGGATAAGATTCTCACTATCGAGATCAAGCGAGGCTGGAAAGAGGGAACCAAGATCACGTTCCCGCGGGAGGGGGACGAGTCGTCCAATACCATTCCTGCGGACATTGTTTTCGTCATCAAGGACAAGCCACACCCTCACTTTAGGCGGGAGGGCTCAAACATTGTGTATCCTGTGCGTGTCAGCTTAAGACAGGTGAGTTATTTTCTGTTCTGGCACCCACTCATGACTGTGTGTTGTATTATTAGAGTCTGATAGATGGATTAGTCACACACAGGGGTGTTTCAGATCAAGCTCATATTTATTTTAGAGTGCTGCTTTAATGCTCTGATGCTCAGAAACAGGTGGATTCCCTTAAAAGTGGTTTTCCCTGGAAAGTACATGTGTCCTGAATGAGCATAGTACCAAACTAAACACACACTTTGGCTTATGTAATCTTCAACATTGAGAAATAGGAGCCGTTTCACAGGGAGGGCAGAGAGGCGGCGGCCGCCCACATGCAGACATTTCAAGATGTACTTTTATGGTTCCTCCTACTCTCCTCAACACTTTGAGATCTCAGTGCTTCAGCTCTGAATATGTGAGCGATACATGCAAACAGCAGCCGATCAGTTCTGTGCGATGTGAATCATCACTTGTCACGTTAAAGGTTTCCAAACACATAGCTTCATTTCTTTGCTTTTCTGCTAAAACATATTTTACAACTATACTCAAATAGAGTATATCAACATGACTTTAATCTGACCTCCAAGAACACTTTCCACAGCATGTCTTAGTCTTCCTCAGAAATACAAGAGAAAGCACAATGATTATATCCAACTCCAAATACGATCTTTGAATAGAGAGATTACGGACAGCTGCTATCATGTGATGACAACTGAGCAATCTCCTCGACAGCTGAGCAAACTGCATGCAATAATATAGACTGTTGATGTGTTTATGGATCTTAAATGGACCTTATGTAAAGATTATTTTGAAACAACAGTCGTATAATTTGCTCAGTGTTCAATTAATTAGGTCTAGGTGTTTAATTACCTTGGCTTTTTGTGTGGGTCTGTGAATAAATATACAACAGTCATTTATAATTGTGGTAAACTCTTATCAATTAATCAATGTTTATTTATATAGCCCAATATCACAAATGTTACATTTTTCTCAGTAGACTTCACAGTTTGTACAGAATATCAGTATGACAACACGACACCCTCTGTCCTTAGACCCTCACATCGTACAAGGAAAAACTTCCAGAGAAAAACCCCACAGTAGGAAAATGGGAGAAACCTCAGGGAGAGCAACAGAGGAGGGATCCCTCTCCCAGGACGGACAGACGTGCAATAGATGCCGTGTGTAAATTGAAAAGATAATACATTTGCAACATAGGTAGTCCAAATGTTTGGAAATGCATGTGTGTATAATAGGAAGATGAATCCACGAGGATATCCATCCAGGACTTATGATCCAGGACCACAGCCACGACTCAAGATCCAGGACTCGCGATCCATGACACAGGACCGCAGGATCATCCATGACTCCGGATCCCGGCGTATATAGACACCAAAAAGAAAGAAATTTGAGGAAGCTGGGTTAATCGGAACATGAGAGTACACAGGTATAGACAGAGAGAAGGAAGAAGTAAGATGTCCCCCAACAAACTAAGCCTATAGCAGCAAAACTAGGGGCTGAATCTAATCAGCCCTAACTATAAGCTTTATCAAAAAGGAAGGTCTTAAGCGCACTCTTAAAAACAGATAGGGTGTCTGCTGCCCGAACACAAACTGGAAGCTGATTCCACAAATGTGGAGCTTGATAAGAAAAGGCTCTGGCTCCCATTGTACTTTTAGAGTCTCTAGGAACAACCAACAACCCTGCATTCTTGGAACGCAATGCCCTAGTAGGACAGTAGGTTATAATGAGTTCTTTAAGGTAAAATGGCGCCTGCCCATTAAGGGCTTTGTAGGCGAGAAGAATAATTTTAAATTCTATCCTGTGTTCTATAGGGAGCCAGTGTAAGGCAGCCAGAACAGGAGTAATGTGGTCACTTTTCCTAACTCTGGTTAGTACACGAGCTGCAGCATTTAGAACAAATGCATGGACTAGTTTCTCTGCATCGTTTTGAGGCAAGATATGCCTGATCTTTGCAATGTTACGTAGATGGAAGTAGGCGGTCCTTGAAATTGATTTTATGTGGGTGTTAAAGGATAAATCCTGATCAAATATAACACCAAGATTCCTTACAGTCTCACTGGAGGCAAAATTAATGCCATGCATAGTTAGTATATCTTTAGATAATTTGTTTCTTAGATTCTTCGGGCCAAGTACAATAACTTCAGTTTTGGTCGTGTTTAACATAAAAAAGTTTAAGGTCATCCACGTTTTTAAGTTCTTGAGGCAGTCTTGAATTGTATTTAGATGATTAATTTCATCAGGCTTGATTGATAAATATAGTTGAGTATCATCCGCATAACAATGAAAGTTTACAGAATGATTCCTTATAATATTGCCTAACGGAAGCATATATAATGTGAACAAAATAGGTCCGAGCACTGAGCCCTGTGGCACTCCATGGCTAACTTTGGAAGATTCATCGTTGACACGTACAAACTGAGAGCGTTCAGATAGATAGGACCTAAACCAGCCTAAAGCAGTTCCCTGTATGCCATCTATATATCATGGTCGATAGTATCAAATGCAGCACTAAGATCGAGCAACACAAGAATAGAGACAAGTCCTTTGTCTGAGGCTATGAGGTCTGAGGTATTTAAAGCTGAAAAATAGTAGATATTCAGAATGCAGGTTTTAGTGTATTGGTTGAGGAAATAATTTAGCCAAAACCCAAAATGTAAAATGTTACAAAATCCACACATTTGCTTATCAGCAGATTGTGTCAATGTAAAATTGGACGATCAGCAACAAAACTAATGCAATATAAAAAAGTTAGGAAGAATTAAATATGATCCTTTCTCCACTTTTAGCTGAATTAGTGACATGAACATTTTCTACTGTTAAAAAACAACAGTGTCAATATTGTCAAATGATTCACAATGATTGTTCAAATCTAAAAATAGATAATAGATCATTTTGGTTCATGTAATATATAGCAGTAGATCATCTGCCTTACTTATCAGTTTATACTTTTTTTTGTGATTTTTTGTACATCTGCTATATTGTGTTGATATCAGAACATATTCTTACTAATATTCATTTAAAGAATATATCAGATCACTAGTTTACTTCAGATTCAGTTGTTATTTTTCCTACATCATGTCTGGGTTGCTGTTTCTCACACTGACTTCCATGTTCCTGTGTTTTTCAGTCATTGTGTGGATGCTCTGTTACCGTGTCGACGATAGATGGGAACTCGTGCAACATGAAGATCACGGACGTCATCAAGCCTGGCATGAGAAGGACTGTCGCTGGGCAGGGTCTCCCCATACCCAAAAACCCAGAGCAGAGAGGAGACCTGGTGGTGGAGCTGGACGTTAACTTCCCCGACACGCTGCCCGGAAACGCCAAGGACGTCCTGAAGCGACATTTACCTACTTAGGAAGAACAAAAAGGACTAGACGAGAGAAAAATAACACATGACAGCCCTTCACACACACACACACACACACACACACACACACACACACACACACACACACACACACACACACACACACACACACACACACACACACACACACACACACACACACACACACACACACACACACACACACACACACACACACACACACACACACACACACACACACACACACACACACACACACACACACACACAGAGAGAGTTCACAGATATATCCCTACAATGTTTGTGCAATTTCTACTTAAATCCTTCTATTTTTAGCATATTGGCAGATATAATGTGTTGACGTAAAAATTGTCCGAAAAGCAACAAAACTAATTGTAACATAGAAAAGCTTAATTCAAGGCATTCACCTCTATCTAGTTTTTCTTCCTGAATACTGAGAATTGTATTAAGGTCTAATAACTGACAACTTTGAGTCGTAGCACCCTATTGTAATCAAAATTATTATTGTAATTATATATATATTTATATAATGAATTGTTTTTTGTTTTTTTCCCCTAGTAAGTCTACATTTTGAGGGCCAAAACATGTACATTTTATACAAAAACGTGTTAATGTTTTTATAGTAAAGGACGTCCTAAAACAACATTTACCTTCTTTGACAAGAACAAAGACTAAATGAGGGGAGAAAAGCAGTCGCCCACGTTAACAAACCCACACACACACACACACACACACACACACACACACACACACACACACACACACACACACACACACACACACACACACACACACACACACACACACACACACACACACACTGAGACTTCACAGATGGAACCCCTGCGACGAATGTGCAATTTCTACTTTTGAGCTATGCTGTGTTTGTATGAATACCATGCATGCTGCCGAGTTGATATCAGTGCAAGACATGAAAGATTGTCTTGATTGTTGATATCCGAAAGAAACACACTTTATGTATGTGGCAACAATCACTTTATCGTTTTGTTTGTTGGAAATATTTTGTAGTGAGTCTACAGTTGTCAGAGAAATGAACATAACTGGAGTGCCAAACTTTTTTCTGACAGGCTTCATTACTGACCTGTAATTCAGTGTTTATTTTGTCGTGTAGTAGAGCTGCAATGATATATTGATTGACAGAAAAAATATTAGCCAACTATTTTTGATAATCATACATTGTCTTGCAAAAATGGTTTTTAAAAAAATGCTCTTTTCAGTCTCTCCAATATGGAGATGTTCTGCTTGTCTCTGTTTTTATGTTTTGGAATGACGAAACAAGATATTTATAGACAACACCTTTGAGAAACTCGGATGCACATTTTTAAGGTTCAAACCTAACGATTAATTGTTTTTAAATAAAAAATGATAATAATGGTCACTTGCAGCCCAGCATCATGTAGAGATAAAACCCTCAATTTGGAGGCTGTCTCAAAATCTGTGTGCAGTTTACTCAAATGAAAACATGGTTGAATGAAATGGATTGTCTTGTGTGCATCTTAGAGTTATACAGTATGTGAAGAAATTGTACTTGAATTTTAAAATAAATATTTCCACATGAAATCAAGTTCAGCTGTTTTTAATTATGGGAAAGCATGCTATGAATCCTCCTCCCTGAAATATGCCTATATTTAAAGTCAATTAGCAGATAGAAATAGTTCTCTTCTGACTTACTTTTAGCAGTGAAATGGGAATTGTTGACGTAAAGCTTATACCAGGGGGGTCAAACTCAAATACGCAGTGGGCCAAAATAAAAAAATCGGTACTAGTCGAGGGCCGGACTGGTTCAATGTTTATTGCAAAACGTATTGAAATGAACTTATTGCACATATTAAACCTGGAACTAACAAAGCTTAAATGCTTGCCTATAAAAACAACATTACACATTAAATAATCAGTTGAATTAATTTCTTATGGCTCCATCTGCAGCTTTTCCGGAGTCATTTCTTATGATTACATTTTTCCACAGGCCAACAACAGCTTCAAAAAAATTTTTTCCCTCAAAGAACAAACTAAACCTGGCCTGTTGTCTCAAGAAAAAAAGTGCAGAAGGAAACATCCATGTAAACTCAGTGTGCTGCTCTGTAATGCTAGTTCAAGCCAGATACTTGGCATCTCATCTCGGGTGCAAGTTCATCAATGTTTGGGCTCAGGCTCTGAGCTGAGGAGATCCTCAGGATTGAGTGAAGGTGTGCATGCAATATACCGGAGGGCCAGATCTAATAGTAATTAAAAATTATCCTGCGGGCCGAAATTAAATCCACTAAGGGCCTGATTTGGCCCACGGGCCTTGAGTTTGACACATGCGTTTCATTTTCTATGTGCAATTAAAATATTTTTGACTGGATGTAATCCTTATACTAATGGCGAAACTATGAATGTGTAAATATAGCTTTGTGGTCTCAGCTGCTGGAGATCAGCTGCCAACACAGAGGCCTCTTCTGTATGTTTTCCCACCAGGGGACGCCACATCACTCACCACAGCTCAGGGGCCACAGAGGAGTGACCCTCTTTATAATAGAGGGCCACTTAACTGCTGACATTTGCGCTAATTATAGTTCAATCTGTCTTAAATCAACTGTTGATTTTTTTGGATTAATTAATCTCTATGCAAGGTCCTTGTTTAATAATAAAAAATATTTTAAAGCCAAATAAATTTCATTTTTTCAGGATGTTTTTGTTGTGTTTCTAACTCCAAAGTCCAAAGTATCCTGATTATTTAATTTAGTAGAAGTTCCAATAATACAACGAAAAAACGACATACAAGATACTATTTTACATCAAGTTTTTGGATTAATATTAATGCTGCTTTATGTTGCATTTTGCTTTTGTAGAAAAAAGTTTTGTTCATATCAACTTCAAAAACACCTACATATTCAATGTATCGCGAACATTCATAAAACCTAAAATCTGAAAGGTAACTAAAGCTGTACAAATTATTATTGTACTTTTTAAGAGTTGCGGTAACAATACATCCCTTTTTAAATGAAGTGGAGTAGAAGAATAATGTAGCATAAGGGAAATACTCAAATAAAGAAAAAGTATCTCACAATTGTACTTAGGTACATTACTAAAGTAGAAAGTAAAATGTTCTATCTTTATAAAACATCTGTTAGATTATTTTCTAAAAGAAGACAGAAGACAAAGCCTCTGGAATACAAATTGTTCTTTTAGCTAGAACAGATTTGTCACACATCAATATGTGTGTGTGAGAGATTTGTGCAAATGATGAGTCACTATCATCCAGGGAGGGTGGAGGGTAAACACTGCTCCTGCTATGTGTGTGAGACTGATGCTGATGTTAAACTGTGGTATCAAAAAGAGGAAACAAATAGAGTTTTTTAAAGGGGAAGACATTAAGACAACACAACAAAACAAATAAACCACTTTTGTTTGTTTCAGTGGAGGAAATAATGCTCAGATATTTGACCTATAGTAAAAGTAGAAATACTACATTGTTAAAATACTCTGTTACAAGTAAAGTCATACGTTTAAAGTTTCTCAAGTAAATGCTTAAGCACCTAAAAGTAAAAAAAAGGTTTTCATTGTGTCTGATAGTATCAGTTACTTTGCAGATACAGATGCATCACTAATTATAATCCAGCGATTTGATTAGTTTAATCAGAAATTTGCATTAACATTCCTTTAAGATTATGAATGCATTCCTTTTTCGAATGAGAATAATAAGTTTTCACCCAAAAGGAAAATTGCTTTGTAACATTCATACAAAATAAATAAAATAAAAGCAAATGTTGAAAAAAATAATGTTACAGAAAAATAAAATAATGGTAAACATTTTTTGAATTTCTACAAGATAAACATATAAAGAAAAGCATACAATAAGAAAAAAGAAGTACTTATAAATGTAACTTGTCAGAATTAAAATCGGGAGAGCTGTGAAGTGCACAGTCTGCAAATGTATGATACTCTGATATTGCTGCTCTTACTTACAGGTACAATATCTGAAATATTTTCCACCATAGACTTACCTGCAGCAGCACGTAATAAATACCAGAATAATTGTCTAATTTCGCTGTCCCCTCCTGTGATGGAGCACAGGTGCACGGGGCTGATCCCGGGTCGGTCCCACTGCGCCTGCGCCCCGCTGATAGGCAAACAGAGCAGCTATTGTTAGCTACGGACTGAAGTCTCCAGCAGGTTGTGTCAGAGTTTATCCCACACTCACCACCTTCCTACCTGTTGAATATTCAATACACCTTTTTTTGTTTTACAAGAGCCTCTGTCGAAGAACAAAGCTAATCTGTGTGGGGCAGGTGAGGAGAGGGAAAAGTGGAAGGAAGGAAGACAGGAAATCTCGGAGGAAAGAAGGAAGTAAACACGACCGTTGGAGGACTCAACAGGTTCAAATGTTATAACAACGGACTTTTTATAAACTTCCGACGTCGAAAAACGTACTTAAACAACTAAAAAGATGCCGTTGGGACCATGGAGGAAGAAAAACAAGTCGACGAAGGAGCATTTGGTGGAAAACGAAGAGGTCGGCAGCGGACACGCAGGTGCTGGGAGCTTGGCTAATAAATCCTCGGTGAACGGAGCAGGTCTACCGCCTCCACCGGCCAACCTGAGGCCCAAACTGGTGTTCCACACGCAGCTCGCGCACGGCAGCCCCACCGGCAGGATCGAGGGCTTCTCCAACGTCAAGGAACTGTACGGGAAGATAGCACAAGCCTTTAATATCAGCCCACCTGAGGTAAGAAGAGCTCACCTGGTGTTATGAAGAGTCATGGAAGTGATTTCGTGGTGCGTTCAAGTGCTTAATTTAAAATATTCGCAACAAGGAATGTGTAATTGCCCACATATAATATCACTAGATTGGATTAGTATGATCTTTAATCACTTCATCACTTGCAAGTGGAGCTACTTTTAGTCACTTTGCATAGCCTACTTCTAGGTATATTGTATACATCATATTTTATTAGTTTAAAAAATATTGTATTGGTAATCTTAATATGTAAAGTAACTGAACTTATTACATCATTTAAGTTGAGTACAAAGGACATGCTTACCCTCTTAAATGTATAGAGTATAAAGTAACACAATTATGAAACAAAACAAATCTAAGAAAAACACATAAATTAAATTCCTCCACTACTTGTTTCTTGACATAAACTCAGCAGTTTTACTCCACTACATTTCAAAGCCACATGTTTAATAAGTGTGGCAATACGTTTCCTTTCAGATTAAGATAATTAATAATTGATAATTTAATAAAACACAATCCATAGTTGTTAAATAGTGAACTCAAACTCTCCCAACTCACTACTCCACTGGCCCCTTGTCTGTTTCAAGTGACAGAGTTATTATAAATTCCATTAGATATATATTACATTACATTTAGCTGACGCTTTTATCCAAAGCGACAAAGTGCATTCGACCAACACGATACAAACTTAAAGAAAACAGAATCATATAAGTACATCAGGTTTCATAGAGCCAAAACATTTCAAGTGCTACTCAACTGGCTTTAGATAAGCCAGTTCTTTATTAGTATTTATAAATGCTTTATAGCAATATATATATATATATATATATATATATATATATATATATTCCCTGAAACCTTTAAGGTTACTGTTTGTGGCCTAAGGAGATCAAAATATGAACTGTTAAACAAACGCTAAGTCTTACAAAACAGTGAACTGAAATGATGCAACTTCATGTAGTTGTAATCAACTTTGATTCTTCTTTCCTACCCTTTTAATCACAACCCCTAGATGTATCTTGTGACTGTTCGAGACCCCTGAATTGTAAAACACCTGACCAAACCTAACTCCACCTCAACCAAGTACATTAGTGAAATGCTGTTTACTCATTTTTGCATCAGGGACAGGAGCCATTTGTCAGCCAAATTACTACTTTTACTTTTGATCTTTTGGTGGATTTCGCTGTGAATACTTGAATACCTACAGTACATTTCAACTGTGGAATTCCTGCATTTACTTAAAGGTGGGGTAGGCAATTCACTTCAGAAACACTTTTTGTTATATCCCATGGAATGCTCTTAACATCCTGATAGCAATGAATATATTAAATGCTTTGACAATAAATACATAAAGAAATGTCATCTGGGGAAGCCGTGGCGCTGTAAAAAGCACGACCAATCATCTGAGCCGGCCCGGCTAAAATAACTGGATGGCCTACCTGCCTGTCAGCCTTCCATCTGTGCACAAATTTATCTCGTGCCCTCATTGGTCATGTGCGCGTTCGTGTGTGTTGGAGGAGGGGCTCTGTAATGAAGTCTGAAGGAAGAGGCAGATTTTTTCCTGTTATGTACTTTCAAATTCTAGCGCACTCGAGCTGGTTTCTCCATTCTTACCTACCCTACCTTTTAATTAAAGAATCTTAAGTCCTCCTCACACTACCGCAAGATTAATATCAGCAGTAAAGGTTTGGGTAAACAGTTTTATAAGTCGCTTTTCTCAGAGATTATCCACGTGGTGTCCATTAAAAGTCAACTTTTATTGTCTCACGTCAAAGCTATATGATGTTTGCAAAGGCACGCCCTGCCAGCATTGCACGGTGCACACCTTTAACTCTGCAATATTAAGATTGCTCTGTCTTATCATCATTATAAAGTCACTGGATGGATACCTCTATTTTTAGATACAGTTTCCTTCAGCATCATGTTTTTCTGCAGGGCAAGCAGTATGAAAAGCATGTTAATGAGGAGGAAATACTGAAAACAAAAGCCGGCTGTTTCCTCCTCTCAGCCCAGACTGCTTAAGCTCATCTTTTCAAAGGAAAGTGTGAGTGTCATGTTTGGCTTTTGTCAGCCTGAAATACAACTAAATAGTCCGGCGTGGCAGCCTGTTATCAGTCTGCTGTGCTGTAAAATCAGCAGACAGGAACTTCCTTCCCCCAAAGAGATACAGTCGCTTCATCCAACAAGTGTGACAGTTGGAAAAGGAATTTCTCAGGTGTCATGGTACACGGTGAATCACACAAAGACATCACAAAAGATGTACATGTGATAAGAGGAGCGTTCCCTGAAACTCACCATTTGATCGTGGGAAATGTTCTTGAGGCTTTAACTGCAGTTATTCACTCGGCTATGTTCTATGGGTATATGTTCTATCATGTCTATCAATAACACTCATTAGGACTGTTCTGTCTAGACTTGTTTAGTACAGAAACTGCCTTACTGCCATTTATTTTCCTAACAACAAGCACAGAAGAGGAGCTAATGGGATTTTGGATTTCAGCACATTTCTAGCAGCTTGTTTGAAACTACTGGTACTCAAACCTTTATGTCTCTGAACACTGCCCTGCTTAAGTGTCTTTGAGCAAATCATTGATGGTGTGGCAGCTTTAGCACTATTGTTTTGTATAGGGATAGGAATTGAGAACCTGTTCCATTTGAGAACCGGTTTGAAATATTCCAGGGAAGTGAAAAATGATGCCTCAAGAGATTTTTCATTTTTATTGACGCAGTCATGGTTTTCCGATAAGTACATGTTGCGAAAACTCATACCGAATGATGTGAAACTCTGCTTCGACGCTGCTGGAATTGTTCAAAAAGTCATGGCCAAGCAGGCTTCATTTCACGAAGAAAAATCACAACAGTTCTACTTGTAATATCTGTCAAAGGGTCATTAGAAGTAAAGGTGGAACACTACTAACACCACTAATAGGTGGAAAGGTCTTTTGATGTAAAACAGGCTTGAATTCCTGGAATTCCATGTCTTTAACACACCCTCTACTCAGTACGCACGATTGACACTGCTTTCCAACTGAGCAGCAGGATGTCTACCAGGATGAAATATCCAATCTTAAAACTACACTAGCGCCACATAGGCAGGATAAACAAATTGTTATTATTAAATAATACAATTACTGGGTTGAAGCTTAAAACCGGTGAAGGCTTATTTTTCCCACAAGGACATTCTTAAGGATTAAATAAGGAAATATACAAAAAATTGTATCAATAAGCAACATCGATAATGTCATTGATATTAATAAAATCATATCAATTCAATCCCTTGTCCGACCCCTCTGTAAAGTTAGTGAAAAT